>NW_006239356.1:425010-452446 GCF_000226075.1 Solanum tuberosum
AATAAAAAATAATAATAATAATAACAATAATAACAATAATAATAATAATAATAATATAATAAGAATAATAATAAGAATAATTAATAAGAACAATAATAATAATAACAATAATAACAATAATAACAATAACAATAACAACATCAAGAACAATAATAACAATAACAATAACAATAACAATAACAATAACAATTAACAACAACAACAAACAACAACAACAACGAACAACACAATAACAACAACAACAATAATAATAATAACAATAATAACAATAACAACATCAAGAACAATAATAACAATAATAATAATAAGAACAATAATAATAATAACAATAATAATAATAACAACAATAACAATAATAACAATAATAATAATAATAATATAATAATAATAATAAGAATAATAATAACAATAATAACAATAACAACAACAACAATAATAATAATAATAATAACAACAATAACAATAATAACAATAACAACATCAAGAACAATAATAACAATAACAATAACAATAACAACAACAACAACAACAACAACAATAACAACAACAACAACAACAACAACAACAACAATAACAATAATAACAATAATAATAATAATAATAATAATAATAATAATAATAATAATAATAATAATAATAATAATAATAATAATAATAATAATAATAATAATAATAATAATAATAATAATAATAATAATAATAATAATAATAATAATAATAATAATAATAATAATAATGTTAATTCAATATGGGCAATTTGGGAATTGTATAAAAGAATTAAGGGCAAAAAGGTAATATACTTGGTCAACATAAAAGGGCTTTTAAGTTAAAAAAAAGAAGCTCCCCTCACCTAGCTTTTAGCTTAAAATAAGTCATTTCTGACTTAAAATAAGTCACTTTGATAATTGCCAAACACTCTAATAAGTCAAAAACTGGCTTTTAAGACAGTTTGACTAGCTTAAAAGCCCATCCAAACAGGCTCTAACTATGTTAAGAAAGACACTGAATCAAAAGCAGACTCACCAGCTCTTCTACTTATAAGGAAGCTTGTTTCCATAGGAGTTTGCAGTATGTACTTGCATTGGTGTATGGAAAAAGATGTACTGTTATTTTGTAAGTAGTGTGTGCAATCTCTTTCTGGAGGTTTATTGATTGGTCACCAATATTATGTTTATTATTGAATTGCAGGAGCTCTTTTCAGAAATTGGTGACCTAAAACGTTATGCTGTTCATTATGATAGGAGCGGGAGATCAAAGGTATTTTGTTGACCTAGACTATGCACTTTAAAGGAAAATAATGTTTGGCTGAAATTAGTGGAACACTGGAACTGCTTCTTCAGGGAACGACAGAGGTGGTTTTCTCACGTAGACAAGATACACTAGCTGGTGTTAAAAGGTTCAACAATGTTCAGCTTGATGGGAAGCCAATGAAGATTGAAATTGTTGGAACTAACATTGTCACTCCTACTGCCCCTTTTTCCAATGGTGCTTTTGGTTTTGGAGATACTAATGGAGCTCCTAGAAGATATGCTTTGTTACTAACCAAGATGTTAAATTGGATCAAAATTTTGTTTGAGATTTTCTATTCTGCTATTTGATGACATAAATGAAAATAAGTTTTTTTTATAAGATTGTTTTTTTTTTTTTTTAAAAAAAATTATTAGAGAATTTTATTAATAATCTCGGTCCATCAAAGGACAAACACCACCTTACACCTCCTTGGGCTAAAACCCAATCCCAAAAGAACAGCCCAAATACTAAAAAACAAACTATTAATAAGCTAGAATCCTAATCCATCTAGACAGAGGCCCAATCCATTCTTATACTGGTGTTAAAGTAAGTGTCAAGGGATGGTTTCCTAAATCAAATCCCTTTATCTTCGTCTTCTTGTCTCCTCTTTTTCCTGAAGAAATGCTTCCACCTTGGAGTAACCATTGCCGAAGCTTCTTCCTTATTTGGGTCATTGTGGTCATGGTATGGAGTGTATGGAGATCCAATCAGCCACATACATCGAGTGTAACAAGCTTCATCCAGGTTTAAAGTTCAACACTAACTCTTGATCTGAGTCCTTTTTGCTGGCTGGAATAGAATAGTCTAAATAGCACTTCACTGTTTTTGTCTGCCCTCGAGGCTTGTGTAAATATGATGCTTGTGCATTTTTTATGTTGTAGCTTTCCCCATCCCTTTATCTCCTTACCGGTACTATCCTCAAATAGGGGCATTTTAATTTGTCACTGTTGATAATCTTCCTTCCTGTTACTTCCATGTTATTGAAATCTGAAAATCTGCAATTTCCTTTATCGATAGCTCTATTGGCTAAGTAGTCTGCTAACTTATTTCCTTCTCTGAGAGTGTGTTGGAAAATATGTTGTTTATCTTTCATGCATGCTTTAATTTCCTCCACCATATCTGCTATTATCCATGGGACTAACCACTGTTCTTTAAGTACCTTGCACATAAGCATTGAGTCAGTCTGAATGATGATTTGATTATACTGTGACTGTTTGCAATGTTTACATGCTTCTAAGATAGCAGTAGTGTTCTCCATACTTCCTCCCTTTGCATACTTGATGTCTCCTCTATCATTTCTTAGGCAAAATGCATAGGAACTTAGGCCTGGGTTTCCTCGTGAAGCTCCATCGGTGTTGTACTTTAGCCAACCTTCTGGTGGGTATTCCCACAATACCTTTGTTACCTTCATCCTAGGCCTGTATTTTTCCAACTCACTTAACATACCTGGCCAATCACTAGGTCCTTTCCTCCTTGGATGTCTCAACTGCAACAACATGTACATGTTCCTAGTGATATTATATGATTCGTGACACTGATGTTTTCCTCCCCTCGTGTTTCATCCTATTTCTCCTTCTCCAGAGCTCCCAGATCACAAAGCTAGGTAGAGCCCTATAAAGAGGTCTTAGTGCTTTTTTTGTATTTGCTCCCCACCATACCATTATAACTTCTCTTAATTGGAGTCCTGATATGCTTAGACCTGCAAAAGAGCAAAAATAGGACCAGGTCCTGTTAGCAGTAAAGGATCGAAGAAACACATGAGTTAGTGTTTCCTGATCAGGTCTTTCACAGCACCAACATTTAGAAGGGCCTTCCAGTCCCCATCTTCTTAGTCTATCATCAACAGGAATTTTGAATTTCCAAAGTCTCCACATCATGAAGGCCACTTTAAAAGGAACCCCTTTTGTCCAAATCCACTTATAAATTTTGTTGGGTTCCTCTTTATGCCTTATATACTGCCATGATGTCTTAACAGTAAAAGATCCCCCTGAATCCAACATCCAGCAGGGTGTGTCTTTCTCCTCTTTGCCCGTAGGAGGGTGGATATGTTGTATAATGTATTCTGCTAACTCTAGAGGGAGAATATCCTTCAACATCTCTACATTCCACTCTCCCTGATTAGTCAGCTCTTCAACTTTTGTATAACTATCATCCCATTCAAAATCTTCTCCCGTGATGGTATACAGATCTCCCAATCCTGTCCAATTATCATGCCATACAGAGACTGATCCTTTCTTCATTCGCAATAGGATTTGATGCTCAATGAGGTCCCTTGCTTGAAGCATTTTTTTCCATACTTGTGATCCACCTCCCCCAACTTTCCACATAATTACATTAGCATGAGTGTTCTTGCAATACTTATTTCTCATGTATTCACTCCATATAGAAGGTTTGGTCCGAAAGTTCCACCATAGTTTACAAAATAGGGCCATTGATAGGTCATGCATTAATCGAAATCCTAATCCCCCTTCCTTCTCTGGTAGGCATAGGTTACTCCACTTTGTCCAGTGTCTTCCTCTTCCTCCAATGCAGTTGCTCCAAAAAAATTGCGACATCATTTTTTGGACTTGATTTAGCACATTGTGTGGAGGATTCATAACCGATAAGCAATGAATCGGTGTACTCTGAAGCACATGCTTGATTAGAATGGCTCTCCCTCCATAAGATAGCAATTTTCCTTTCCAAGACTGCATCTTGGCTCCAATCCTTTGCATCATTGACTCATAATAAGCCTTCTTCTTTCTTTTATAAAAAATTGGACATCCTAAGTATGTGAAAGGAAATTCTTTCCTTAGAATTCCTATTGCTACCTCTGCTACTATGGCATCCCCTCCTGAAACACTGTGGTGCAAATAAATAGCACTTTTCTCTTTATTCACCTTCTGGCCAGAAATATCTTCATATTTCCTTAATGTTTCAGTAATCATCTGCATTGTTCGTACTTCTGCTTTGCATAGGATAATCATATCATCCGCAAAGGCTAAGTGATTCACTTGCTGGCTTCCTCTTGGCATTCCAAACCTCTTGAATTCTTTCTTCTTCATTAGAGAATTTAGAGATCTTGACATGACCTCGGCTGCCAATATAAAGAGAGTAGGCGATAGAGGATCCCCTTGCTTCAGTCCTCTTGAGGATTTAAAAAATCCTTTAGGCTGACCATTTAAGAGGATTGAGTACCAGTTGGAACTGATCAATCTGAACACCATATCAATAAGCTTTTCACCAAAACCAAGTCTTCTCAATACCTTGGTCATAAATAGCCATTCCACTCTGTCGTATGCTTTCATCATGTCTAGTTTAATCACTAGATTTGGAGACTTCCCTCTATTCCTTATTTCTGTTATAATTTCTTGAACCAATAACACATTCTCCGCTATGCTTCTCCCTTGTACAAAACCAGCTTGTTCTGAGGAAATAGGTTTCAGGTCTGAGAAAATCTTCACCGTTACTTTTTTTGGAATGAGAACTAGATTCGTGTGAGTAATGAACCGTGGTAACTCCGCACCACTGAAGAATGCCTTGACCATATTACAAATATCCTCTTTTGTGGTATCCCAAGTATGTTGGAAAAAAGCTCCACTCATACCATCTGGTCCTCCTGCACTGTCTTTGTTTAAGCCCATTACTGCCCTTTTGACCTCCTCCATTGTTGGCATGCTTTGCAACTCTTCATTCATCTCATCATTTATCACTACTGGTAATTCCTTCAGTAGCTCAAAATCTTCACTGTCTTCTTGCTTCGTGAACTGTTTTTTGTAAAAATCTATTGCTGCTTCCGCAATATCTTCTTGTTGGGTTAACCACTCTCCTTTCTCTTTTTGGATTTTATTTACCCTCAGCCTTTTCCTCTTTCCCTTAAGAATGGTATGAAATAATTTGGTATTCCTCTCTCCCTCTTTGAACCATTCCATTCCAGCTTTTTGTTTCCAAAACTCTTCCTCCCTTTGTAATTGCTTCCTTAGCTCCGCTTGAGATTTATGCAATTTTTCTCTGTTAGTGCCTGAAGGATCCAGTTCAAACTGTGTTTCGTTCACTTTAATAACTTCTTCAAGAGTGATTATCTCTTGAAAGATGTTACCAAAGGTCTCTTTGCTCCACTGAGATAACGCCTTCTTAACCCTTTTTAATTTATGATGGAATAAAATAAAAGGGTCTCCTTCAAAATCTGCTTTCCACTGCTGATTGACCAATTCCATGAATGATTTCTCCTTTATCCAGAAGTTTAGGAATTTAAATGGTCTCTTCACTTTCTCGCTACTGGTTTTTTGAGTAATTAACAATGGAGTATGATCAGAACCACTCCGCACCAAATGTTCAATTTCTTGCCCGGGAAAGTGTTCTGCATTTTCTCGTTGCATAGAACTCTATCCAATCGTTTGAAAATACAGTCTTCATCTGTTCTCCCATTCCACCAAGTGTATTTGATGCCCTTGAAGCCTTGATCCTCTAAATTGCATACATTAATGCAATGATTGAAGTCCACAACTTCTCCATTAGTTACTGGACGCCCTCCTAATTTCTCTTCTTCATTTCTAATCACATTGAAGTCTCCTCCGACTAGCCAAGGAATCCCATAGTTGTAGTCTTTCACTTTGTGTACATTTAGCATATACCAAAGATATTGACACTTCGATGTCCAGCCCTTGATTTTGCACTTTGATAGTCAAAACCTGCTCCTCATCCCTTTCTATTGTGTATTCCATTAGTTCATCAATAAAAGCCCAAATTTTCCCATTTATATTAACTACTGCATGCTTCATATCCAGCTTCTTTCTGTACTCCTCTAGTTCTTGTCTATCTTCAAAAGGTTCCATTAATCCCACAAAATAGAATTGGTATCTTTTATGCATATTTACCAATCTAGTAAACGCCTTTTGGGTGTTTACCGACCTTATATTCCATATTAGAGCTCTCATTGATACTTGGTATTTTTTATGATCATTCTCTTTGACCTTGATGATGCCTGAGCTGCATTTAGTTCTCCACTGCCTTGCCTTTTTGATTTAGCATGGACATCTTTTAGCTTTCCAGCCTATTTTGGTGACAAATCCCCTTCTATAATAGCTGCTGCAATGTTTTGTACGAGATCATTCTTATCTCCATTAGCTTCATTTGTGTCCAATCGATCTTCATTTTCATCCCTTTGCATCGCCAAAGGAAGGACTTCCTCATTGTTATCTTCATATACAATTAAAGCCCGTTTTGTTTCCATTTCACTTTGCTCCTCTTCTTATTGTATTACTTTTTCCTCGCTTTGTTTATGTCCTGATGTCTCCTCCGATCCCTTCTCCATTACCTTGTCGTTGAACGTTCGCTTTTCATTGACCTTTTCTGTTGTTTCTTTTGGTTCACTATCTTTCTGCTTTGTGTTGAGATCTCCAAAGTTTTTGTTTGCCCATTCTTTCGTGCTTATCTTGGTTACACCTTCCTCATGTTCTTGTTTTTTCTCTTCCTCATCTTCTTGTTGTTCTTCTTCCTCCAATCTTTCCAGAGTCCCAAAGGGATTTTTGTCCTGAACATCATTCTCCCCTTTGATATGTCCATACTTATCCCTTTTGTATTTGTTTCTTCTCATCACTATCCATTCCTGTTTGTATTGCCTTTGACCAACTACCCTTCCACTTGACAAAATTCGATTCGGTTCTTGCCTACTGGGATTTGTTTTGTGTTTACTTCTTCCTCCCCCTTATTTCCTTCATAATCTTCATTTCTTTTTTCATATAGTTCTGGGTGTATTGACCAACAACTATGCTCATCGTGACCTTGAAGATGACATTCCTTGCAATATTTGGGCATATAGTCGTATTGCACCTTCACCCACTTGTACTTAGTGTCTCCTGTGATATCATCCTCCTCCGTTATTCTAACCCGTTATGGTAGCTTGGCTGTCAGATCTACTTCAATTTTGACTCTAGCACAATTGGGTCTCGTTTGATTTCTTGTTGCCATATCTACTGTTAATGGTTTGCCCACTGCTGCTGCAATTGAAAAAAATTGCCTCATTTGCAAAGAAGTTTGGGGGAGGATCAGGGAAAGAGATCCATGCAACTCCTATTGTTGTTTCTACATCCGGCTCAAACCATGGATCCCATTTAAGAGTTCTCATCTGCCAATAATTATTCCTAGCCTTCACGTAGTATGTTGCTGTAGATAAAACTTGCACGTAGTCCTCCAAGTTATTGAGTCTGATCAAAATATGCCTGGAATCCAATACTCCTATCGTGCATTCGCTTTTGATTCCACATTGTCCTGGTATTGTTTTCCTTAGTTCCATAATAACGGGTTTGCCATAGGAAAATTTGCCAATAATAGCATATTGCAAATTTTCCTGAATGACTAGCGATCGTACTTCCGATGCCTTCCATGTAATATTAGGTTCTCCCTGTAGCATGACCACTGGTTTGGGAGTGACTTTAGGTAGTGGTGGGTTCATTGGTTTTGGTTGGAGTATTTGAGCATACTGCATAATATTTTGGTTTCCATTGCCAATCTTTTGTGGTTTTATGGTATCATGACCATGTAAGGGTGGGAATTCCTCCGGTGGGAAAGTCCCACCGGTGGTGCCTGCCGCCATGACAACGTCGTCTAGGGTTTTACTTGAACATCTAGCTAAGTGCTAATTATTTTTATGTGCTTTATTCTGTTGCCAACCATTTGCAAATTTCTTTTACTGACACACTGGCCTCTTCACCCACTCCTTAGAAAGGTCACACAAAGAAGAAATAAATATATTTGATCGTGGAGCTATGTTGCTCTTACTCTTCAAAAATATCATCGGGTTTGGGTCGGATCCTCCAAAAGTAGTTCATTTGTGGAGGATCCAACATGGGTGCGACAAGATTTTTGGAGAGTCCGAGCAACATAGTCATGGAGCACATTTTTTGTTTGTAGTTTCTGGGTGCTAAGCAAGTTCTAAAGTGGTTTCACAAGACTGGTAACTGTAGTTCAGTAGTCGTAACTCGTAAGAAATTCATACATATATGTACAAAGTGGAGATATTAGCTAGTTTGGTCCAAGCTCCACAGTCGAACTGTCGAAGTGAGATAAGTTAATGAAGTAGCCAAAAATGATAAATGTGTGATTGGTTTTGGAGACTTGTATTGGAGTTAATCGCGTGGATAGATCATACAAAAGTACTATAAATGAAACAACTATCGTGCAAATGTCTCATGGAACGTAAGCTTTGTTTGGCTGCAGAAAAGGAGAAAATTGAGTAAAATGTGGAGTTAGTGAGTACACATTTCCTTTGTTTGGACAAGGGCAAGGGGAGTACAGTTGTTTTGAGGAGACAATTTATAGGTCAAGAAAATATTGTCTCATTATGTCTTTCCTCTTCTATGTTGCATACCAAGCCTGCTCTCTTCCTCTTCTTTCCCTTCTCTTCTGAGGATTTCAAACCAAGGATTAAGGATATATAGAAAATGAATTCAAGAAGATTTGCTTATAAGCAAATACGTAGTTTGAAGGCATGAAGTAGATTAGTGTTTGTCATCTTCTTTAAACTGAACAACTGGAGAATCATTTTCATTCTTGTTGAGGTTTCTATCATAAATATCAAGAACTATTAAAAAAAATTTAATACTAAGACTTAATTCTTTTTATTTCATTAACTTCCCTTTATTAGCTTTAACTGTCTTTAGTCTATGGAGTATTGGAAGTGTTCAAGAGGCATTGAATTGGAAGTTTTTTTTTGTTATTAGCACACTAACAATTTATTCCACTGTTTGGCCCCTTGAATGTTGTTGCACTAACAAAGTTATCATGCAAAATGGAAGTTAGTGAAGAATCGAAATTGTACCACTTGTGACAAGATTTTCCATGAAGTGAGGTACATAACTTCAGTGTTGGATGCTTACTTTGCTGAGTGGTTAATGTGATGGCTTCAGTTTGAGGTACATAACTTTGCTGGTTTGGCGCCCTTAGTACTTGATTAAATGGATAATATGCTGACAACTATTAGCACTCACTCGGCTAATTGGATGATTGGTCAACTCATTGCAAGTGATTCAGCGTCAATTGACGTTTGTCCTCTCTTTTGATATTGTTTAACGTAGTTATATGATATAACTGGATTATGGATGTGGGATTAGTTTCCATTCAATGTGTTCTAATCATATTTCATTTGTGTTAAAACAGTGGTCAAGTAAGAGGTGGTGGTTTTGGGAGGTCACGGGGTGCCAGAGGACGTGGTCGTGGATTTCGAGGAGGCAACAGAGGATGGGGAAGAGGAGGTCGTGGAGAAAAGGTATCTGCAGAAGATCTAGATGCTGATTTGATGAAATATCATACAGAAGCAATGCAGACGAACTGATGGGTCTGGTAGTAATGTTTGCCTCTACATCCAGTGCTTAGTGGAGCCACACCACACAACACCACAGACTCTCTGTGCAAGCCTTTCCTTTTCAAGTTGCAAGAAAGAAAGTACTTGTAGGAAAATTTCAGCCGTTCCTGTAGGGGTATTATGCTTATTTAATTTTTCCCTCGCTTTGGATTTGTGACTTAGATGGAGTGATGTAATCTACTCACTCTTTAATTTATGTAAGAGATGTATGATTATAGTGGAAATGCTAATCCTTAGCCCCTACCACGACAAGGCTTTGCCGATGGTGGCAGACGCCAGCTGAAGGTGGTGGTCTGTGTCCTGAAGTCAATAATGCGGGTGTCAATAGTGAGGCAGGTTTTGTCACTCTATTCTTTTCCCCCTGGTTTCACAATTGCAGTCTTTGTGCAATTAGCTTTACTCTAAGCTTCTATCTAGTTTTATCCAATGTTTGTAATAAGCTTTAAAAAGTTGACTTAGGAAACAGGTAATGGGATCATTATTGGGTGACTAAGTTGAATCATCTGAATGAATTATATCTTATTTCAAATATATGGGAGGAGTAAGCTGAATGCTGGTGTTGCGGGGATCACAGATTGCTCATTGTGCTGATTCTCGCAGAGAAAGAGGCTTCATCCTCATTCTGTGAACATGACGTTTGACTGAAGTGACACACTGCATTTTTACAGCTTTACAAAGCTTGTGCCTTGTACTGTAGAATTGCTTGGGTTTGCTGTGTTTGTTTGTTGATTATGTGCTATTGAGTCTTAAATGCCGCTTCCCGAAGTGGCTTGAATTTTCTTCAAGTCTAGAGCTTCATATGGCTTGCATATTAAGCTATTTCTAATTCAAGTTCAGTGATTAAATCCTTGGCACTGAATAGAAAAAATGATTAATAGGTACGAATATGGAATCCTAATAAGCGATTGGTCCAGAAGCTATATAAACTAAGAACCTGTTTCTTTATTTTTGTGTAAATTCTCGAGTTTTTACTTGCGATATTGATTCAGTCGTAATTCTCTCCAAGGAGAGTTCATGCAATTTCAAAATCATGTAAAAAAATTATAATAGAAAGAAAGTATGCATCTCTCCTAATAAAGCCCTTCGGATAGAATGTGATGATTTTAACCTTGTGAAGATTTGGATTAAAAAAAATTATTTTACTCTCTCATCCCTGAGAAGGTTATCAAATTTATGGAGTAGCAACTGTGTCCAGAGCTTTACTGGTATGGGATGCAAGTTTTTGAATGGATTCTTTCTATTTCCAGATGGTCTTTAATTATTGTCCCCCCAATAGGTGACTTCTTAATTTTGCCTCCGTTTTCAATTTAATGAAAATATGTAGGCCAAAGTATCATTAACTATGATCTAATTTTGCAAGACAAATTCAGAACTTTTGCTTTGTCTAACAACAGTTGTTTAGGAATATGCCTCTATCCGCATAAGTCTGTAGGAACTAAATTTGTGCTTTGCGAATATTTTCTTTTCAATGTCAAAAATAAAAAACTGCAAAAGAGGTAAGATTTGTTTGCTTGAAGGAACTGAGTGATTGAACATAATCAATTTGAAGATCCAGAACCAATCTGCTATCAACAAACTCCTATGGGCTCTCAGTGAAGAGAAAATAGATAACTTAGGTGCACACCTACTCACAATGGAAGCATCTTTGGATGATAAGGAAAATTTTCAATATGAGAATATTGGGACGATGGTACTCAGTTGATCAAGCATGGGAAGTTTCATATTAAAGAGGTTTACATGATCTAGCCAAAAAGCAGTGATTATCCTCTAGATGGCACTGCTGGAAAGAACTACTAAGATGGGGCATGCCAGTGATGATGTACATACATATGCATCTTGTATAAAAAATGTACACTAACTAAAAGCCTCCTATTCGAATGTTGTTTCTCAAATGGGTTGTGCAAAAAGCTATGCAATGGTTCAAGTGCAATACAAGTATCCGACTTTGGGAGAAAGAATTGCAAATGCTACAAGCAGAAGACCTATTAGCCACAACTGTCTATAGCCTCTGGATTGAGAGAAACCAACGGCTGCATCACAACAGAGCTACCATCTTCAAACATAAGGCTCAACACTGCTATTTGCTTTAAAGTTGACTTCTCTCTTTTGAGGTTTTGTGATTTCTTTGTTGTAGAATAATAGTTTCTTTTTAGCACGTTTCAAAATAAATGCTCTTTCCTTTTTTAAGGACTCTTCAATTCTAAAAAGTTCTCAACCACAAAATTTACTTTTTAAAATGTCGTGCCAAGTTAAAACCAGACAAATGGAGGGGTAGATTTTCAGTCTCTCAGAATTGCCCACTGGATAGTTGAGCCTTGTTTTCCAAGTCTACTTGGTGATTAATAAAAAGTTCTCTTCAATTGCACCCCTCAACACCCCCCTCCCCCCCCAAAAAAAAAAAGAAAAAAGAAAAAAAAGTGAGTTCCAAACATAAGCTAAAATCAGAATGAATACTGAAGAGGATCCTGGCATTTTTTCACCTACAACCTGAACTAAGAAAAGTAAAAGCACACAACTAGTATATCCGCTACAATAGAAATGAGAACAATTCTACATGTATATCGTTCTACACCACCATGCTTCCGAAAACAATAATTCCCAATATCTTAATTACATGCAGGCAAAAAACCTTTGATACATCAAGAACCAAACTTCTTGACTTTAAAAACATACAACATTACTCCGCACAAAGCTTAAATGTCGAACACCATTGGGCGACATCATTGCTCCTTTGGTCTACTCCTCACTTTATCCCAACTAGAAAATATTAACCTCAAAAGAGAATAGAACACGACCAGAATGCATGACTTTATAAAGTTCCAAAATGAAGAAGGCCAATACCAAGGATACAACAAACGGAAAAAGAGACTTATAATATGCCGAGGGTATCGTCCGACCTGAAGCAAGACATTAAATCACGTTAGAGGAAAAAGTGGAACTCTTAAGACGAAGAGGAAGGCGATAAAACTCCTAAGCTTGCGATATTCTCTAATGGCAATCATAAGCTTCCATGTTGAAAAGGAAATACAGAAACTAACAAAGGATTCCATTCTAAGAAGTTATCTTTGTATACCACCCACTTACAAAAATATCACCAGTTCCACCTACAGATTAGGTTTCTTCTATCCCGGACTTTTCTTCTCAACAGCTATGCACAAGATGTTACAAGCTAGTCCAAAAATATATGCAGCTTAAGGTTCAAGCTGTATTTCTGACTCTCAAAGAAAAAATCTGATAAAGACCAGAATATCTTTTATTTAAAGATACCCCAAAGGAATCTGAACTATTGTTTCTGTAATTCTTTATCTACTTCCTAGGTGCATTGTGCATCAGGATACTTTGCTACACCGTTAAATATTTCACACACAGATGAAAAGTAAATACATCTTACATCAATCCATAAAATTGTCCGGAATAAGACGAAGTAATGATATCAAATCATGAGCTTTATTCAGATAATGGAGAGATAACTCACAGGATATAGCAAATCTAATGCATCCCATGCTGCATGGCGGACAGCTCTTGTTGGGTACATGGGAGCACCTGGTGACGTGAAGCTATACAAGCAAGTTTTCAATCGTGTACTAGTAGTCATTCTCAACTCTAATCCTGCAGAGAGGTCATTGTAAATGTAACTCCATTCTTTACAAAACCCATATTTATTACAAATTAGCTACAAAACTTGCTTTACCTTGAAGGACCTTCAATTGGGAGAGATAATGCAACAACACTGGCTCCACTTTTAGTTTTTGAAGCTGACAACATAAGTATAAATGAGAACAAATACAGGAAGAGTAAGGAAATGGCTTGGGATGTTGAAGATACTTCTCTTACCTGATCAGCTAGTTCAGTGACAAATATATCTGCTGCACCACCAATCAAGAAAGCATTCGGGAAATCAGGGAATTGCCTTAAGAAACTTCCTAGTTTGTCACCTGCAGAAAGATTAAACATAAGCATGCGTACTCAACCTTCTATGCGAGGTTACTGCTAAGATCAACTTACCTAGGTTATAGAAAAATATGAACCTTGAGAGGAAGAGAAATAGATCTCTTTGGGCCTGACAAGATGAAGACCGCAAATGATGTTAGGACATGCCCACTAAAACAAGACTTGCTTTGGCACATAGGAAAAGCTGAGGGGGCAAACATCAGACCTGCAAAGGGATCTTCTTTAATCGGTCAGGAACAAGGGCAACTTCCTCGAGCAGATACTGTTACACGCATCCAAATAACTTAATTATCACCATTTGCTTTGATTGATCAAAAACAAACAAACAAAAACACCAGTTTTACTCCAAATACTTGAAGAAAATAGAAATCAAGTTACAGGTATTTGACCTTAAAAAGACTCTGGAAACGCCTTGTGTTTGTTTGGATGTCAATCCTGCAAAAAGGATATGTCAACCAATCACTTAACACATTTTAATGGTTACCCCCGTACTCCATCCCCATGCATATTCAGAGAAGTTATTCTGAAGCACAGAGAAAATGTTGAAATCCAGAAGAGCAGGAATATCTTTAAATCATAAACCTGTCAGACACTACAGTACAGTTGGATAGCAATATTAAGCAGTCTATTCTATGAGCATCAACCGGGTAAATCTCTGAGTAGCAATATATATTAACATGGATATGACGAATGCAAGAAGGTGAAGAGCTTTGCTGATACTGATTTGTAGGCTAGTAAACTGATCCAACATGATGATACATTTCGTTCATGCACGAGAAAATGAAAGCAAGAGCAACAACCAATGTTCCAGTATCAGCAAGAAAACTTAGGAAGGTTGCAAAAGGGAAACAAGCGCTGAGGAGTGTATAAATCAACAAGCAATCCAGATTGTTGCCTAAAGGATACACCCTATACAGTGAACTCTCATCAAATTCTAACCTTGATATATCTAAATTATAAAGATTTGTGCAGTTGAACTATTAGCAAGTTCAGCACTAGAATGGAAAACTCACATACTGGTAGCTTTACATACTTCAGACTCCATAGAAGCCGCAAATGAAAAGTGACATTAGCAATCAATAAAATCTTAAAATAAGAGTGGAACTCATACCAGAATACATTTGTAGCTCCTTGAACAAGAGCTGATGAGTATCGGAGGAGGACTTCAGAATTTTCAAGTTGAACCTCAAACAACTGCAAAGTAGAAAAGATTTTTTTAAAAAAAAATAGTAATTTCAGTATCGTTGCGTGAACAAAACACACACACACCTCTCCTCCTACCCCCTTTCCCGCTTTTCTTACTTGTGAGGTCCTTTTCCTTCCTCTTTTTTTTTTTTCAGAGTTGGGAGTGGAAAGGAAGAGGCGACTTTGTACGAGCATTTTGATAATATTTACAGATCACACCATGAGAATACGATCTTCACTCTTGGATATGCCTAAACACTTGAAGCTGTAAGAGTTTCTAAGAGACACATAAATATACCCCTCCAAGTCTTTAAGCAAAATGAGTGAAATCACTTGGAATGTCAATCCGGAGAGTAAACCCACTTTTGGCCCATTTGCTCACAGCATATACAAATATAATGACCAAATTCAAGCACAGCCCACAATATTGCGAGAAACACATGATGCTAGGCCAAGAAAGAAAGATAAAAAGGCTCCTCATAAGTTGGAAAAAGGAAAAAGAAGAAAAACATGTACGATGAAGTCAATTGAAAAAGTTCGTTATCAAAAAATAAAATAAAATGAAGTCAATTGAAAAAGTTCAAGAAAATATCAACACCAGAGCTATAATATCATCATTAACTTGTGGGTCTGAAAACCATCTTTCACTCCTTGATCTGGGAGTTCTCATTCTACCACTACATACAGAGTACAAAACTTAAAAGGGAAACTAAGATCATTGAAGGACGTAAAAAATCTACTAACCCACTTATGGAAAAGGAGTGAAAAAATATTTGCGGCAAAAGATTGGCTCCACAGTTGGACGATTAAATCAAGGATCGGTTTTCCATTCTGAGGTACATGGACAAAATGATCAGCAAGCACATAGTAGTAGCATGTCGGTCCTTCAGCCCGTTCCTCTGCAACCATAATAGCATCCATGGTGCCGAGTATTATCTCTGTTAAGATGTTAAATCATAATATAAGTTCTCCACCCTGATAGATCACCAAAAATGCTTCACATTAAAATTTTCCTCTAGCATATGATATCTTGTGCTTTCTGGACACATTTAGCTTGAATAACAGATTAATGAAATTCTTCAGATTGAAAATATTAGTTCAAACAGATAAAAATATTAGCTTGCAGTCTAATATTTCATTCCATACTTAAGCTGGGATATACAAATTTTAACACTATTGTATTTTCATTTGTCACCCAATTAGCTATTTCCCAGCATTGCCTGATATAAGTTCTCATAATATGCAAGGAACATTTTTTTTTGATAAGGAATGCAAGGAGCACTTATATCATTTGAAAACCTATGGAAAAAATGTCGCTCAGAAATACCATCTCTATAATAATATAATATAGACGAAATGGAGTATTGCTACATTCTACAACATACAGAGCACAACATTCCCTACACAAAAGGGCTCTAGTCTAGAACAATTTCCAATCAGAGCACCAAATTCACTTGATGAATGACAGTTCTCAATTAAAGATATCTTGCGAATGCAACTACCACATTACACACATTTTGTATAAACATATTAACAGCATAGCATCTTTGTGACTGATATGGTTACATTAAATGACTCTCACAATAGCATTAAGGTTAGACAAGTACTGATGCAGCGCTTTCTCAAGACTTGCTGAAGTAGAATCCTCAAAAAAATTCACCATCTCAACTCTTTCATCTTTTTATTCTTTTCAAATTGAGGATAGAGAAAAGGGAAATGGGGAGAGGATTACAATGTGGGGAATCGAACCTCAACAACAAGTGAAAGTCCAAGAAGACAACCAATTGAGCTACTAAGATTCCCCGCGATCTCAACTCATCAATGAGATGTAGATGTATCTTCATATCAATCATTCAGTTCACAAGAGAAGCAAAGAGATGAATAAAAGACCATATGTTTACAGGAATTTATAATGGACAGGAATCCCAATCTTATATTCCAAAGGTTGCTTTAGAATTGAAGGTGCTCTACAGGTGTAATTGGTAACAATAATGTCAACAGACCAGTTGTATACTTACCAAACAAAATGTAAAGTCACAGTCGAGTTAATTTTCACACACCGAGTGTTTACCAATTTTATCTTAGCAACATTAGGCTAGCTTCATACTTACCAACAAAATGAAAGTCACTATCAAGTAATTTTCAAAACACACGGAGGATTTACAACCAAGCCTGCCCAATTTACCAATAAACCTCCCAGATGACCCCTCTGCTCCTCTCCAAAAGCACCGCTTTTGATTAGTTATTGAGCTTCAATAGAAAATACATATTAATTCAACAGATCTCTTTTTGATCAACCAAGACTTTAGTTTGTTTGTCGTGGCTCACAACTAACAGAGCAGGACATTTTAGCTACCCTCTCACAGTTTTTTCAAGCCATAAATATTCGTACAAAATGCAAGTAGTAAGAACTTTCTAAGTTTGACATGCCTTTTTCATGTTTAACAATCAATAAGTTGACTTTGTTTTCCACATCACGGGAATAATATGCTTAACAAAAGCACCCTACCTAAGCCAGCAAAATACTAAAAGAAGAGTAATAACTTTGAGTTACCTTTTGCTGGATCATCTACTTCCAAAGATATATCAGCGAATAACGTGGTTAACAACAAAAAAGAGCGCACACACACACCACACCATACCTAAGGCAGCAAAAAATGAGAGAGTAACAACTTTTGAGTTTACCTTTTGCTCGATCATCTACTTCCAAAGCTATATCAGCGAAAAGCTCTTGCAGCAAGTTACGCCTCTGTGAGGGCGAAGTCAATGCCTGAACCAGAATTCGAAACAGATGCATAGAATTCAACCAACTCAATTAGTCAATGAAAACACGGGAAGATCAAAATTCAACAAAAAAGGAAAAGAAAAGAAAAAAAAGGGGAAGACGCACAACACAAAATCAAAGCATATACATACACGCTGAAGCTTCTTTTCAATCTCTTGTGTAAGAGCTGTGAGGTAAGCGGAGCTTCGAGCTATTGAAACGGTAGCCATTGTTGATCTCTTCGAAATTGCCCTAAATCCAATTAATGATAAAGTTTGTGGTCAGACAAGATTTTACATTTACAGAGATTGATTTTGACATTTATTCATTCATTCAAAGTAAAAATAAAGGAAAGGAATACGCGAAACAATAATTTTAATTTTTCATGTGTAGTGGCATTTATGGGGAAGGAAATGGGGCAGATGGCTTGTGGTTTATTAATACACGTTTGCTGCGGCCTTTTTTTTTACGAAAAAGGGAATCCCTATATTGGAAATAGTTTAAATATATCCTTTGTTATACTTTCGGATTAAATATACCCCTCCCGTTATATTTTTGGTACATATTTACCCTTATAACTAATCAAGTGACACATGGAGTACATATTTACCCTTATAACTAACCAAGTGACACATGGACGACTAGGATTTAAGGAACTCATCAAATTTAAATCATACCCAATTATAAACTAACCCGCCCACCTGAATCAATTTGCCCAATCCGATTTAAACTTCAAACATAAAAAACCTAAAATTGGGTCCAAGTCAAAACTGTAGAAGGCAAGAAAGCTTCTAATTCAATCTGCAGTTTGGCAAAAAATAGATAAATTGTTCCAAAATACTAGATGCATGGTCGTATTTCTTAGCAACTTCCAACTTTGATTAATTTCAACATGACATCTCTTGGCTATTGTAATGTAATTGCAATTTTTTTTCTCTTTTCTTTTAAAAATTAAGTCTATCATGGATACAGCCTGCTAAGTTATTTTCTTTCGAAAAGAGAAATTACCTAAAATTCTTTGGAGCTTGTAGAACAAAAAGGAGTTGCGATGATATCTAGAGGTGTAATTGGTTGTAGCTCTCTCGATGCAACTCTTAGCAGAACCCAGGTTAGAAGACCCAAACTCATCTGAACATAAACCTGGACACTCTTCTTCAAATCATAGACAAAATATAACACCTTCTTTAGATTTTTTATGTTTGAGGTTTAAATTGGGTCGGGTAAATTAATTGGGTTGGGGAAAATTGATTTTATGGGGCGGGTTAACTTATAATTTGGTATGGTTTAAATTGGATGAGTTCTTTAAATCCTAGTTGTCCATGTGTCACTTGGTTAGTTATAAGGGTAAATATGTACCAAAAGTATAACATGAGGATATATTTAGCCCGAAAGTATAACGAAGGGTATATTTAAACTATTTCCAATAGTATAGGGGTATATTTGACCCTTTTTCCATTTTTTTATTTATAATTTAATGAATCCATTTTGGATAATGGGGACCGAGAAAGTTCCATCGGTCTCCTCTCACACTTGCTGGCTGCTGCTCAACATTAATGTAACGTTTTTATTTTGGTAACCATAACAATATTTCCATATTGTAATAAGTTCTATATACATTTTGCGCCATTTATTTAAACATTAAACATTAAATTTTAGGTTTAAAATACATATTATTTCTTATTCTTCTATCTATTGGATAGATCGTAATTACTCAATTTTCTTTTGAATAATACAATACAATATTTGGTTTCAATATCAATGCAAACAAGCTCTAATCTAAGTTCAACTCTGCTTTATTATCCTTTATGTGGATTCTTAGAAATCCATTCCGAACAAATAAATTCGGAGTTAAAGTTTAATATTCACGTGAACCAATAATAATAATAATGTCAAGTATCACATATAGCATTTTATTTATTTATGATTTCATTTAAAATGATACTCTAGGTATAATGGCAATTGAACAAAACCACTAGGTAGATCAAATTCTGAAGAAAGTTTTCACAAATATCTCAACTGTGATATCATTATACACAAGGAAAAACAAAAATTGACTTCTGGAGAAATATTTTTTCCAATACCAAGCTAATTAGCCCTACTTTTTCACTCCACTACAAGAGAAAACTAGTATGGTGCACTAACAGGTAAAATAATGTTGCTGAGGTTAACAAGCTAATAGCATGTTTTGCACCAAAAGACTACATTCGACCCACCAAAAGAAGGGCTGAAAAGGGGAGTCTATATGGGCTCAAAGAGTGAGAGGGAGAGAGAAGCCATGATAGATGCCCCACACTTCACAGGTAAAGGTCACAACTTCCAAGAAACAAGGCATAACTATATTTCACAAATGTCAATACAAAATGAGGAAGATGAAAGAAAACAGGAGAGACTGAATTTCCTTAAGGAGATTCAGTAAGTATCACTATACATACAAGCTCAACTGAATGTTTAACAGCTGCACTGTACAAAGGGATCATCCATGCTTGACAACATTATTTTATATACAAAATACCTAAAAAGGTAAGTGACACCAGAAAGATGAGGGACGAGCTCATCACTCCTGAAAACTTCTGTCAGAGGGAGACCAGAAGAGAGTCAATGATTGAGCTCACCAACCCATCAATGTTCTTCTGACTTTGTCTACAATCTGATTTCTACCGACCATAGATGACATGTCAAATCTACAATCTTCGTCTAAAAGGAATCTGTAAAACTCCCACTCACGATCACTTGTACAATGCCTTCCAATTTCCGCCTGCAAAAAGATATTAAAGGTGATCCACCATGAGAAAAGGAATAAAGTGATATAGTGAACCATTTGGAGCTATAAAATTAAAAACACAGGCATGTGCACCAGTTCTATATGGGGAGGTTAGTTGCTTAAGGAGATAATGCCTCCATTCAATTTTCTTTAGAATTTTATCCTTTAATTAAAGTTGAAATTTGAAAGCAATTCGTCACTCGAAACGTTCCTTCACCCCTAGATACTCACCGAGAAGATGCAGATCCCAAGAGTCTTCAATGCCAGAGTAACGTTATAGAAAACTCGGGGTCTACCCTTTCCATCTAGCTCCACAGGATTAGCAACCAAAAGTTCAGTATCTGGCCCACGATTTGTGATAATTACACGTAGAGGATGAAGCATTTCCACCTTCAAGTGAGAACAAAGAGCATCTCATTTATCTGGATCCACAATCTTTTTTCCATCTTTCTGCCTAATAAAACGGTCTAATTCCCTCAAACCTTTATTAACTGATGAAAATCGACCATAAGCAATCTAAACATAAGAAAGGTCAATTATCAGATTAACTAGGATTCTTCTTTAATTCATTATTTCGGACATAACCCGATGACAAGTAGAAATATAAACTGGAATGAAAGAAATGGATTTGGAAACAAAAGATCTCATGTATGAATAACCAACTTTTTAGATATTTGACAAGTGTTATAGAACAAAGTTTATTAGGTATCATTAAAACAGTAACATGGATGAATCATTTTTCCTTCTTTTGATAGGTAAGCAAGCATCTAGTTTTCATTACGGAAGACAGAAACTTACAAAAATAATTACCTACCAAGAGTACATTATTCCTTCTGAGTTCTGTCCAATTTGACAATCCACCTTTAGTTTGATGTATTTGCTTTTCATGAAAAACGTTGTTTTCCATCTCTATGTTGTAGATGAGTAGAAAAAAGGATAAAGTTGTACCGAGAAAGTATAAGTGGGACCATTCAACCTCTGTAAATTTATTAGAACTTTCAATTTAAGGAATGTGGACAACATCTAGAATACACCATAAAGAGAAGTTAGACAAGCATTTTAGAGAGGTAGTGTCAGTTTACATGAGGTTATAAAGACTAGAAGATGAACATATTTGGTGGAAAAGATTAGCACCTAGCACTAGATTAGGTGACAAAATAAGACTACCAAAGGATGTTTCTGCATAAGCATAATGTTTACCATTTCATCAAAGCGGAGACCAAAGACAAAATTGACAAAATCACTGAACTTGCATTCCTAATTTTCTATATAGCAATAGGCAATCCTACTATTTAAGGTCCAATGTTTGCTAGTATTCTTCTAGTTTGGTCAAAAAAATTATATGGTAGGAGAAAATGTAGAGAATTTCTAGTGATAGAGAAACTATTGTTTTATAATATTGTACAGAGATGGGCTCAAATGGAGCAACATGGACAATGAGTATTCATTTAATCGACTCAAACTTGCTTTGGTTGAGGCATATAGTTTTTGTTTTATTTTTGAAACTGGTAAGTATCAAACATAAAGTTATTTTTATTGCTGTAATAGCGAATAATGCAATTATTGACTTCAAACTCATTGAAGTCGGGAGGGCCAATTCAAGTAACCTGGCACTAATAGGTTACACTTGCAATAATGTCACAAAAATGGTAGGGGAACAATAGGAAGTACAAAGTTGTTAAATGTAAAAGTAAGTACCTGAATATTGCAGTCTTTCAATGTGCACATAATGTCATAAAGAAAACCCTTGTGATCAACACAACCAATCTGAACCAATGTATTCCCTGGGCTCAGGGAATTATCTATTGTCACACTAGCCTTCTTCAACTGTGTCATAACTGGGCTAAGAGCTTGTGTGCGAAAGACATTATCTGATAGTTCACACCTAAATAATTCCTAAGAAACAGATGGATAAAGAGAAGAGATACATTGAAGATTATCATACTGCGGGCCAGCTAACTGAAGCTCACAACTACATGATTGGCCCAGAACAACATGCAACTGCTTATATGTTTCATTTTGTCTCTCTTTTGTGTGTAAGAGCTCACTGAACATGAAATAAGGTAGATTTTAACATTAATGAAGAGACAACACCATCCATATGTAAATATAAGATCTTTAACTCATACAGTAAACGAAAGCTGAAGTTTTGTGCTAAAAAATCTAAATTTACAAAAACCAGAACTATATTACAGACTTTGACTGCTTAATATATTAAGAATATTTCATTTTTCATCATTAACCTCTCTAATTATTTGCAATAAAACAGGAGGAATGCAATTATAAGATTTAAGCAGAAAAAGGTAAACGGAAACATCATCTGCAGATTATTTTTGTTAGTCCAATATAAATATGGATGAAAAAACTCTCTGCATATCAGAAATGGATGTTATTAGTCTTCTGAACAAGGATATACTTAACATTCTTGAAAATTTGATACAAATAAAGCAACATCATTGGAGCAAATATAAGAATAATTAGTTTTTTTTCAAATCAACTATATAAATTAGTGAGAGTCTAAAAAGAAGAAGCATCATGTAGGCCCCAATGTATTGAGGCAGAAAGACACAAGTAACTTAACAAAAACAATGTAGTTGCTCCAGTGTTGTGAAAGGCGATCGCCTCATCGCGAATGGCGAGAGGCGAGGTGACCCTTTATCGTCTTTTAGCTTTGATACGCTGAAAATACACTTCCCTAAAGAAGCATAAGCGATCGTTATCAAGTAAAGAACCTAACTTGTAGGTTGGGGTCGATCCCACGAGGAAAATGGTCTAGACTTAACTTTAACCAACAATTATATTCGTTTAGTCAAATTACTTCCAGAAACAAGTAATTAAAGGGGGGATTTTGTGAAACAAATTGTAAGAATTCAGTAATTAATCAGTAAACAAAAGTCAATTTTAGTTGTTATCAAGATGAGAGAATCAACTAGGGTATATGCGTTCCCCACAAGCTCATAACGCAGTAATCCTAGTAATAACAATCCTGTCCTAGTATGCTACATGCAAAGTGATAAGTTAGGTATCTCTAAATCCTTGGTCCGGCATCTAGAGAATTTCACCCCGCACCTTGGTCCGGCTATGTGTGTATAACTTACTAACCCTTACCTTTACCTCATATTAGACATCACATCGATTTTTGTCTTAGTTATTACTTCGCACCAATCGACACTAGCCTATTAGATAGTATCACACTAAATCTATGTTGACAATTTTTTTCTTGTTGATTACCTCCTTGGTCTGGCAAGTAGCAACAAGGCGAGTTCTAACGCGTGCACTCGTTAAAAAGACTTCTAAACGAAAGAATTATCAATGCATGCAACAACACTATTTAGGAATTGCTTATTTACTATTCATACTTTGTTAATCGCTCATAGTTCCCACAACCCTAGTCGTGGAGTTTAGTTACCCATAATAATATGAACACACTTCATTGTTTTAGATGAAAGAATTATGAACTGACGTACGAAGAATAATAAACCCAGAAATTCAACTTGAATTGCAACACCAAAATCTTCAAAACGAACATAGGAAATTAAGAATTGCTAAAGTTGCTAGTTAATCTCCCAAGTCAAGAAAATAAAAGTAATAAAGTCTAACCCCTAAAAACGAGGTTTACATACCCTATTTATAGAAAACAAATCCTAAAATAAAAGGGAAACAAAATAAGGAAATAAAATTGCAGGACGCGTCTCCATTCCACGAGGCTGACCTACGGTACGTAGGTCTCTTCCGTGGCTCCATACTTAGCCGATTTGAAATCTTCACAAATCCACCTCTCTCAGTCAACTTTCATGAACCAGCAGCACGGTCCGTCAGTGATACGACGGACTGTCAGTAACCTCCATCACTCTATACTTAGATTATTTCAACTCAGGTACTGGAACCACTACTCTGATCACTTCTACGGAGTTGCAGGACGGACCGTAAGTCATTCAACGGTCTGTCAGTCCCCACCGTGGTTCCACACTTAGTTAGCTTTCCACGAGCTTCAATCTTGCCATGCCGATCGTCCCACGACCTTTATCTACGGGGTGTTACTCATCCTACGGTCCGTAGGTGACTCTTTTTCAGCAGTTGCCTCAGCTACATTTTCATCTTTTAGCGCCTGAGTTTATTCCCTGAAATTTCAGGAAAAACACATAAAACTAACACACAAATGCCCTAGACATTCACAAATCCTAAGAGAAACATATCAATAGTACCAAAAACTCACGGTACATCAAGCTTTGTGCCGAGCGATCTTCAAAAGGCGATGCCATGGCGACGAAGGCGAGAGGAGAGAAAGGCATCACCTTTTGTATTTTTGTAAAAAAGGCAACCAATTTAGGATTTTAAAAGTTAAAAGTAATTTTAGGGTTTTTGACTAGACACCTCCGGCGACCAGCCAGACTTTTTCGGCGACTCCAAAGTCCTTCTTCTTCTTCTTCAAAGTCTTTCTTCTTCTTCTTCTTACTTCAGAGCCATTTGTTTTGTTTTTTTCTCATTCAAGTTCTAGATTTTAAGTACGTACTATCTATTTTCAGTTTTTGAATTGAAATATTTGCTAATATGTTATTGCTATTAAGATTTGGTTATTTTATATTTGCAATTAAATGTTATAATTTTTTGGTATTAATTGGCACCACACTTCAAATAGGCGAGCAACCTTGTGGCGAGGCAGACCCTTGTCACCTTTTATCGCCTTTTGCCGTCCAAAACACTGAGTTGCTCTTTAAAAGGTGCCATTAATTAATTTACTTGTAGAAAATTTATTTACTTAAACCAGGTTCCAAGATCTCTTTTTTTCCTTAAGACACCACTGTCCCCATACACCCTGCATTTAAGCCTAGTTCTGTATTGGCCTGTTCAAGATTTGACAACAAGAACAACGACAGATCCATTACAACTCTACAACTCAATATTGTCTAACCAAAATGCAGAAGAGAAATCCTTACTAGTGGTCTGTTATAAAGAGAATGTCTAGGACACGATCATGTGGAGTTGTTGTCACCTTTACCCTTTGGATGGTAAGCTCAAGCTCGCAGAGAACTTGGGCAACATCTATGGAAATCATGCACAATAACGTCATAAGAGAACAAACACTAGTCAATAGGTAGAACCATTGCAAGAAATTTATTTTTACCATGCAATAATCCTCTTCGGTCGCGGCTACAAAACGTCAGCAAGTATACAGGAGAAAATGCTGGACATGGGGATGGTTCATTCAAATAGAATAAAACAGAGCATGATGGGCACACTGACAGAAGGCGCTCTTTCAAATTCACCCACCTTACAATAGATGAACTAGAGTGAGGAACCACTCATAATACCACATAGCACCATATCCCATCTGTTGAAACATCTGATTCATAGAAAACGTTGAGCACTTAGTTAAAGCTGATGAGAAAATGCATATAAGCAAGGAACCTAAACAACAAACTGTTACCAAATTGCAATAACTTCAACAAAGAATAAAAAAGGTTGACAATTGAAAAACACAGTTTAATAATCAGTGACATTACAGGAAAGATAAAAAAGGTAATTCCATAGCCTAGCTTCACATATTATGTGCACAATGTATAATCAATTATCAATCAATCAATCAACTGTCTTAATCCCGAACTAGTCTAGTATGTTCATTAAAATATTGCACTCAAACCATAAAATAG
The DNA here is from genome assembly GCF_000226075.1 of Solanum tuberosum. Lineage (NCBI taxonomy): Eukaryota > Viridiplantae > Streptophyta > Magnoliopsida > Solanales > Solanaceae > Solanum > Solanum tuberosum. The sequence continues at coordinate 450,954 of NW_006239356.1, forward strand.
TAGAGAAGCTTCCCCTTAACATGAAAATTGAAATATTGTTAGGGTCTGAATAATCATGTAAGCAAATTGTACTGCATATCCAACATTCAAAACCCTAATCAGATGAAAGTCCAAACAAAAAAAAAAAACTAAAAAGTGAATATGCAGAAAATGAGTAGCTAAATATAGCAAATTATGAGATATAAGAATACCTCCTTTGGTAATGTAGAGTCCAAAATCGAGAATAATATGGCAAATTTCACATCCGAGGCCAGTTTTATCTGGACAATTCACTGTAATAACATAAGGTTCATCGGACCTTTTCCCTTTCTGGATCATTACGACATCATCCATCGGTAGTCCCATGCCGGATTTCAATCAAAACAAAGTAAGCAGTCGTCTGCCGTTTTAATTTCAAAATTTCCTGGCAACAATTCTAGAACATTCCGTGATTAGTTGGTTGGCAAAATTCTCAGCGAAGCAGGTATTCTGTTGTTCCGACATATAAAAGGGAAGTTCGATATATTGGAAGAAGGGAGGTAATCCGTTGTGAGATCATATTTTATATGTATTATCCTAAAAAATTTGAGGACTGCATTTGCTAATTTTGTATTTATCTGTCTTAATTTTCTTAATACACAGTCAACTCCTTGAAGAGGTTGCGACTTGTAATAAATATTGTGAATATTTATCCATTTTTGAAGGTTAATGAGTCACAATGTGATAAAAGAAGGAAAAAGATTTATCCATTTTACTTGCTCTGGGGCACATTTGATTTTCAAAATTGGACGTTTTGGCCATGAGGGCTAATTGCCTCCATAGCTAAGGTCTTAACGGTCGTCCACGAAAATTTTTGGCAAAAATTATGTCGGAGTTCCAGATCACCAAAAAGTCCATAGACTATAACTCACGAAAATCGGCATACTTGGGAGTTTTCCAGCTCTTGGCACATTTGACCTTTAAAATGGGACGTTTTAGCCGTGAGGGACAACTCGCTCCATAGCTAAGGTCATAACGGACGTCCAAGAAAAATTTTGGCAAAAATTATGTCGGAAATCTGGATCACCAAAGATCCATAGACTATAGAACACGAAAATAGCAAAATTAGGGGTTTTCCTGCTCTGCGGCACATTTGACCTTTAAAATGGGACGTTTTGGCCATGAGGGCTAATTGCCTCCATAGCTAAAGTCTTAACGGTCGTCCACGAAAAATTTTGGCAAAAATTATATCGGAGTTCCAGATCACCAAAAAGTTCATAGACTATAACTCACAAAAATCGGCAAAATTGGGAGTTTTCCAGCTCTTGGCACATTTGACCTTTAAAATGGGACGTTTTGGCCGTGAGGGCTAACTGGATCCATAGCTAAGGTCTTAACGGACGTCCAAGAAAAATTTTGGCAAAAATTATGTCGGAAATCTAGATCACCAAAAAGTCCATGGACAAGAGCACACGATAATCGGCAATATTGGGGGTTTTTCCTGCTATGGGGCACAATTGACCTTTAAAATGAGA
>NW_006239356.1:453020-453585 GCF_000226075.1 Solanum tuberosum
CATGAGGGCAAACTGGCTCCATAGCTAAAGTCTTAACGGTCGTCAACAAAAAATTTTGGAAAAAATTATTTCGGATTGTCAGATCAGCAAAAAGTCTATGGACTATAGCACTCGAAAATCGACAAAATTGGGGATTTTCCTTCTCTGGTAAACATTTGACCTTTATAATGAGACGTTTTGGTCATCTGGCTATGAGGTCTAACTAGTTCCTTAGCTAAGGTCTTAACGGACGTCCACGAAAACTTTTGGCAAAAATTATGTCAGAATTCCAATTCACCAAAAAGTACGTGGACTATAGCACACGAATATTGGCAAAATGGTGGGTTTACCTGCTCTGGGGCACATTTGNNNNAAATGGAACGTTTTGGCCATTAGGGCTAACTGGCACCATAGCAAAGCTCTTAACAGACTTCCACGAAAAATTTTGGCAAAAATTATGTCATAGTTCCAGATCACCAAAAAGTCCATATACTATAATACACGCAAATCGGCAAAATTGAAAATTTTGCTGCTCTGGGGCACATTTGACCTTTAAAATAGGACGTTTTAGCCGTGAGGGCTAACT
>NW_006239356.1:453711-454445 GCF_000226075.1 Solanum tuberosum
TTGACCATCAAATTGGGATGTTTTGGCCATGAGGGCTAACTGGCTCCATACCTAAGGTCTTTACGGACGTCTACGAAAACTTTTGGCAAAAATTAGGTCAGAATTCCAGATCTCCAAAAAGTACGTGGCCTATAGCACACGAAAATCGGCAAAATGGAGGGTGTACCTGCTCTGAAGCACATTTGACCTTCAAAATGGGACGTTTTGACCGTGAGGGCTATATGGCTCCATAGCTAAGGTCTTAACGGTCGTCCACGAAAAATTTTGGCAAAAACTATTTCGGAATTCCAGATCACCAAAATGTCAATGGACTATATCACACGAAAATCAGCAAAATTGGGGGGTTTTCTTCTCTGGGCACATTTGACCTTTAAAATGGGACGTTTTGACCGTGAGGGCTATATGGCTCCATAGCTAAGGTCAAACGGACGTCCACGAAAATTTTTGGCAAAAATTGTGTCGGAATTCGAGATCACTAAAAAGTCCATGGACTATATAGCACATAAAAATTGGCAAAATAGGGGGTTTACCTGATCCGGGGCATATTTTACCTTTAAAATGGGATGTGTTGGCCGTGAGGGCTAACTGGCTCCATAGCTAAGGTCTTAACGGTCGCCAACAAAAAATTTTGGACAAAATTATGTCGGAATTTCAAATCATCAAAAAGTCCATGGACTATTATAACATATGAAAATCAGCAAAATTGGGGGTTTTCCTGCTCTGTTAGACATTTG
>NW_006239356.1:454643-454808 GCF_000226075.1 Solanum tuberosum
AAATGGGGAGTTTACCTGCTCTGGGGCACATTTGACTTTCAAAATTGGACGTTTTGGCCATGAGGGCTAATTGCCTCCATAGCTAACGTCTTAACGGTCATCCACAAAAAAAATTGGCAAAAATTATATCGGAGTTCCAGATCACCAAAAAGTCCATAGACTATA
>NW_006239356.1:460103-463183 GCF_000226075.1 Solanum tuberosum
TTACCTGATCCGGGGCACATTTGACCTTTAAGATGGGATGTTTTGACCGTGAGGTCTAACTGGCTCCATAGCTAATGTCTTAACGGTCGCCAACAAAAAAATTTGGAAAAATTTATGTCGGAATTTTAAATCACCAAAAAGTCCATAGACTATTATATTACATGAAAATCGGCAAAATTGGAGGTTTTCCTGCTCTGTTATACATTTGACCTTTATAATAGGACGTTTTGGACGTGAGGGCTAACTGGCTCCATAGATAAGGTCTTAACGGACGTCCAAGAAAATTTTGGCAAAAATTATATCGGAGTTCCAGATAATCAAAAAGTCCATAGACTATTATATTACATGAAAATCGGCAAAATTGGAGGTTTTCCTGCTCTGTTATACATTTGACCTTTATAATAGGACGTTTTGGACGTGAGGGCTAACTGGCTCCATAGATAAGGTCTTAACGGACGTCCAAGAAAATTTTGGCAAAAATTATATCGGAGTTCCAGATAATCAAAAAGTCCATAGACTATAACTCACAAAAATCGGCAAAATTGTGAGTTTTCCAGCTCTTGGCACATTTGACCTTTAAAATGGGATGTTTTAGCCGTGAGGGCTAACTGGCTCCATAGATAAGGTCTTAACGGACGTCCAAGAAAAATTTTGGCAAAAATTATGTCGGAAATCGAGATCACCAAAAAGTCCATGGACAATAGCACACGAAAATTGGCAATATGGGGTTTTTCCTGCTATGGGGCACAATTGACCTTTAAAATGGGACGTTTTGGCCTTGAGGGCAAACTAGATCCATAGCTAAGGTCTTAACGGTCGTCGACGAAAATTTTGCAAAAATTATATCGGAGTTCCAGATAATCAAAAAGTCCATAGACTATAACTCACAAAAATCGGCAAAATTGTGAGTTTTCCAGCTCTTGGCACATTTGACCTTTAAAATGGGATGTTTTAGCCGTGAGGGCTAACTGGCTCCATAGCTAAGGTATTAACGGTCGTCCACGATAAATTTTGGTAAAAAATATTTTCAGAATTTCAAATCAACAAAAAGTCCATGGACTATATGACACGAAATCGGCAAAATTGGGGATTTTTCTGCTCTGGGGTACATTTGACCTTTAAAATGAGACGTTTTGGCCGTGAGGGCTAACTGGCTCCATAGCTAAGGTCTTAACGGACATCCACGAAAAATTTTGGCAAAAATTATGTAGGAAATCTAGATCACCAAAGGTCAATAGACTATAGCACACGATAATCGGCAAAAGGGGGGGTTTACCTGATCCGGGGAAGATTTGACCTTCAAAATGGGATGTTTACCTGATCGGGGGACATTTGACATTTAAAATGAGATGTGTTGGCCATGAGGGCAAACTGGCTCCATAGCTAAGGTCTTAACGGTCGTTAAGAAAAAATTTTGGAAAAAATTATTTCGGATTGTCAGATCACCAAAAAGTCTATGGACTATAGAACTCGAAAATCAGCAAAATTGGGGGTTTTCCTTCTCTGGTAAACATTTGACCTTTATAATAGGACGTTTTAGCCGTGAGGGCTAACTGTCTCCAAAGCTAAGGTCTTTACCGACTTCCAAGAAAAATTTGGCAAAAATTATGTAGGAAATCTAGATCACCAAAGGTCAATAGACTATAGCACACGAAAATAGCAAAATTGGGGGTTTTCCTGCTCTAGGGCACATTTGACCTTTAAAATAGGACGTTTTGGATGTGAGGGCTAATTGGCTCCATAGCTAAGGTCTTAACGGACATCCAACGAAAAATTTTGGCAAAAATTATGTAGGAATTCAAGAAAACCAAAAAGTCCATGAACTATAGCACACGAAATTTGACAAAATAGGGGGTTACCTGATCCGGGGAATATTTGACCTTCAAATTGGGATGTTTTGGCCGTGACCGCTAACTGGCTCCATAGATAAGGTCTTAACGGACGTCCACGAAAAAGTTTGGCAAAATTTTTGTTGGTAATCCTGATCACCAAAAAGTCCATGGACTATAGCATACAAAAATCGGCAAATTGGGGGTTTTCATGCTCTGGGGAACATATGACCTTTATAATGGGACATTTTGGCCATGAGGGCTAACTGGCTCCATACCTAAGGTCTTTACGGACGTCTACGAAAACTTTTGGCAAAAATTAGGTTAGAATCCAGATCTTCAAAAAGTACGTGGCCTAAAGCACACAAAAATCGGCAAAATGGGGGTGTACCTGCTCTGAAGCACATTTGACCTTCAAAATGGGACGTTTTGGCCGTGAGGGCTAACTGGCTCCATTGCTAAGGTCTTAACGGTCGTCCACGAAAAATTTTGGCAAAAATTATTTCGGTATTCCAAATCACCAAAATGTCAATGGACTATATCACACGAAAATCAGCAAAATTGGGGGGATTTCTTCCCTGGGCACATTTGACCTTTAAAATGGGACGTTTTGACCGTGAGGGCTAACTGGCTCCATAGCTAAGGTCTTAACCGACGTCTACGAAAACTTTTTGAAATAAAGAGGTCGGAATTCTAGATCACCAAAAAGTACATGAACTATAGCACACGACTATAGCACACGATAATCGGAAAAATGGTGGGTTTACCTGATCCGGGGCACATTTGACCTTTAAGATGGGATGTTTTGACCGTTAGGGCTAACTGGCTCCATAGCTAAGGTCTTAACGGTCGCCAACAAAAAATTTTGGAAAAATTTATGTCGGAATTTTAAATCACCAAAAAGTCCATAGACTATTATTGCACATGAAAATCGGCAAAATTGGAGGTTTTCCTGCTCTGTTAGACATTTAACCTTTATAATGGGACGTTTTGGACGTGAGGGCTAACTGGCTCCATAGCTAAGGTTTTCACGGACGTCCACGAAAACTTTTGGCCAAAATTATGTCAGAATTCCAATTCACCAAAAAGTACGTGGAGTATAGCACACGAATATCGGGAAAATGGGGAGTTTACCTGCTCTGGGCACATTTTACTTTCAAAATGGGACGTTTTGTCCATAAGGGCTAATTGCCTCCATAGCTAAGCTCTTAACGGTCGTCCACAAAAAAATTTGGCAAAAATTATGTCGGA
>NW_006239356.1:463363-464101 GCF_000226075.1 Solanum tuberosum
AATCTTAACGGACGTCTACGAAAAATTTTGGCAAAAATTATGTCGGAAATCTAGATCACCAAAAAGTCCAGAGACTATAGCACACGAAAATGGAAAAATTAGTTGTTTTCCTGCTCTGGGGCACATTTGACCTTTAAAATAGGACGTTTTGGCTGTGATGGCTAACTAGCTCGATAGCTAAGGTCTAAACGGACGTCCACGAAAAAATTTTGCAAAATTTTTGTCGGATATCCAGAACATCAAAAAGTCCATGAACTATAGCACACGAAAATCAACAAAATGGGGGGTTACCTGAACCGGGACACATTTAACCTTCAAATTGGGATGTTTTGGCCGTGAGGGATAACTGGATCCATATCTAAGGTCTTAACGGTCGTCCACGAAAAAAAAAATAAAAAATTATGTAGGAATTTAGATCACCAAAAAGTCAATGGACAATAGCACACGAAAATAGGCAAAATTGGGGGTTTTTTGCTATGGGGCACAATTGACCTTTCAAATGGGACGTTTTGGCCGTAAGGGCTAACTGGATCCATAGCTAAGGTCATAACGGACGTCCACGAAAAATTTTGACAAAAATTATGTCGGAAATCCATATAACCAAATTGGCCATGGACTACAGCACACGAAAATTGGCAAAATAAGGGGGGTTTATCTACTCTGAGGCACATTTGACCTTTAAAATGGGACGTTTTGGCCGTGAAGGCTAACTGGCTCCATAGCAAAGGTCTTAACAGA
>NW_006239356.1:464180-464917 GCF_000226075.1 Solanum tuberosum
AATTATGTCGGAATTCCAGATCACCAAAAAGTCCATGAAATATAGCACACGAAAATCGGCAAAATTGGGGGGTTTCCTTCTTTTGGTCACATTTGACCTTTAAAATGGGACGTTTTGGCTGTGAGGGCTAACTGGCTCCATAGCTAAGGACTTAACGGTCGTCCACGAAACATTTTGGCCAAAATTATGTCGGAAATCCAGATCAACAAAAAGTCCATGGACTATAACACAAAAATAGGCAAAATGGGATATTTACCTGATCCGGGGGACATTTGACATTTAAAATGGGATGTGTTGGCCATGAGGGCTAACTGGCTCCATAGCTAAAGTCTTAACGGTCGTCAACAAAAAAATTTGGAAAAAATTATTTCGGAATTTTAGATCACCAAAAAGTTTATGGACTATAGCATACGAAAATCGGCAAAATTTGGGGGTTTTCCTGATCTGGTAAACATTTGACCTTTATAATGGGACATTTTGGCCGTGAGGGCTAACTGGCTCCATAGCTAAGGTCTTGACGGAAGTCCACGAAAACTTTTCACAAAAATTATGTCAGAATTCCAATTCACCAAAAAGTACGTGGACTATAGCACACGAATATTGGTAAAATAGTGGGTTTACCTGCTTTGGGACACATTTGACTTTCAAAATGGGACTTTTTGGCCATGAGGGCTAATTGGCTCCATAACTAAGGTCTTAACGGACGTCCACGAAAAATTTTGGCAAAAATTATGTAG
>NW_006239356.1:465329-467059 GCF_000226075.1 Solanum tuberosum
TTTTGGCAAAAATTATGTAAGAATTCCAGATAACCAAAAAGTACGTGGACTGTAGCACACGAATATCAGCAAAATGGGGGGCTTACCAGCTCTGGGCATAGTTGACTTTCAAAATTGGACGGTTTGATGTCTACGAAAAAATCGGAAAAATTGGAGGTTTTCCTACTCTGGGACACATTTGACCTTTAAAATGGGATGTTTTAGCCGTGAGGGCTAACTGGCTCTATAGCTAAGGTCTTAACGGACGTCCACGAACAATTTTTGCAAAAATTATGTATGAAATCCAGATCACCAAAAAGTCCATGGACAATAGCACACGAAAATCGGCAAAATTGGAGGTTTTTCCTACTATGGGGCACAACTGACATTTAAAATGGGACGTTTTGGATGTGAGGGCTAACTGGCTCTATAGCTAAGGTCTTAACGGACGTCCACGAAAACTTTTAGCAAAAATTATGTCAGAATTCCAGATCTCCAAAAATTACGTGGATTATAGCACACAAAAATCGGCAAAATGAGGGGTTTACCTGCTCTGAAGAACATTTGACCTTCAAATTGGGATGTTTTGGCCGGGAGGGCTATTTGGCTCCATAGCTAAGGTCTTAACGGACGTCCACGAAAACTTTTAGCAAAAATTATGTCAGAATTCCAGATCTCCAAAAATTACGTGGATTATAGCACACAAAAATCGGCAAAATGAGGGGTTTACCTGCTCTGAAGAACATTTGACCTTCAAAATGGGACGTTTTGGCCGTGAGGGCTATTTGGCTCCATAGCTAAATTCTTAACAGTCGTCCACTAAAAAATTTGGTAAAAATTATTTCGGAATTCCCGATAACCATAAAGTCCATGTACTATATCACACGAAAATCGGCAAAATTTGGAGTTTTTCTACTCTGAGGCACATTTGACCTTTAAAATGGGAGGTTTTTGACGTGAGTGCTAACTGGCTTCATAGCTAAAGTCTTAACGGACGTTCACGAATACTTTTGGCAAAAATTATGTCAGATTTCAAGATTACTAAAAAGTCCATGGACTATATAGCACAGAAAAATTGGCAAAATGGGGGGTTTACCTGATCCGGGGCACATTTGACCTTTAAAATGGGATGTTTTGGCCGTGAGGGCTAACTGGCTCCATAGCTATGGTCTTAACGGTCGTCAACAAAAAATTTTGGAAAAAATTATGTCAGAATTTTAGATCACCAAAAAGTCCATGGACTATAGCACACGGAAATCGGCAAAATTGGGGGTTTTCCTTCTCTGTTAACATTTGACCTTTATAATGGGACGTTTTGGCCATGAGGGCTAATTGGCTCTATAGCTAAGGTCTTAATGGTTGTCCACGAAAAATTTTGGCAAAAATTATGTCAGAATTCCAATTCACCAAAAAGTACGTGGACTATAGCACACGAATATCGGCAAAATGGGGAGTTTACCTGCTCTGGGGCACATCTGACTTTCAAAATAGGACGTTTTGGCCATGAGGGCTAATTGGCTCTATAGCTAAGGTCTTAATGGTTGTCCACGAAAAATTTTGGCAAAAATTATATCGGAGTTCCAAATCACCAAAAAGTCCATATCTTATAACACACGAAAATTGGCAAAATTGGTAATTTTCCTGCTCTGGGGCACATTTGACCTTTTAAATGGGACGTTTAAGCCATGAGGGCTAACTGGCTTCATAGCTAAGGTCTTAACGGACGTCCACGAAAAACTTTTGCAAAATTT
>NW_006239356.1:467184-467412 GCF_000226075.1 Solanum tuberosum
GCACATTTGACCTTTAAAATGGGACGTTTTGGCCGTGAAGGCTAACTGGCTACATAGCAAAGGACTTAACGGACATCCACGAAAAATTTTGGCAAAAGTTTATGTCGGAATTCCAGAACACCAAAAAGTTCATGAACTATAGCACACGAAAATTGACAAAATGGGGGGTTACCTGATCCGGGGAACATTTGACCTTCAAAATGGGATGTTTTGGCTGTGAAGGCTAAC
>NW_006239356.1:467584-467750 GCF_000226075.1 Solanum tuberosum
GGGGCACATTTGACCTTTAAAATGGGACGTTTTGGCCGTGAGGGTTAACTGGATCCATATAAAAGGTGTAAACGGACGTCCACGAAATTTTTTGACAAAAATTATGTTGTAAATCCATATCACCAAAAATTCCATGGATTATAGCACACGAAAATCAGTAAAATAG
>NW_006239356.1:467771-467892 GCF_000226075.1 Solanum tuberosum
TCCATGGACTATAGCATACGAAAATCGGTAAAATTGGGGGTATTCATGCTCTAGGGAACATTTATCCTTTATAATGGGACTTTTTGGCCGTGAGGGCTAACTGGCACCATAGCTAAGGTCT
>NW_006239356.1:467956-472038 GCF_000226075.1 Solanum tuberosum
GCCGTGAGGGTTAACTGGCTCCATAGCTAAGGTCTTAACGGACGACTACGAAAAATTTTGGCAAAAATTATGTCGGAGTTCCAGATCACCAAACAGTTCATAGACTACAACTCATGAAAATCGGCAAACTTGGGAATTTTCCTGATCTAGGCACATTTGACCTTTAAAATGGGACGTTTTAGCCGTGAGGGCTAACTGGCTCCATAACTAAGGTCTTAACAGACTTTCAAGAAAAAATTTGGCAAAAATTATGTCGGAAATCCATTTCAAGAAAAAGTCCATAAACCATAGCACACGAAAATTGCAAAATTAGGTGTTTTCCTGCTCTGGGGCACATTTGACCTTTAAAATAGGACGTTTTGGCTGTGATGGCTAACTGGCTCGATAGCTAAGGTCTAAACGGACGTCCACGAAAAATTGTTGCAAAAATTTTATCGGATATCCAGAACATCAAAAAGTCCATTAACTATAGCGCATGAAAATCGACAAAATGGGGGGTTACCTGATCCGGGGCACATTTGACCTTCAAAATGAGATATTTTGGCCGTGAAGCTNNCTAACTGGTTCCATAGCTAAGGTCTTAACGGTCGTCCACGAAAAATTTTCGCTAAAATTATGTTGGAATTTAGATCACCAAAAAGTTCATGGACAATAGCACATTAAAATAAGCAAAATTGGGGTTTTTTTTTGCTATGGGGCACAATTGACCTTTAAAATGGGACGTTTTGGCCGTGAGGGCTAACTGGATCCATAGGTAAGGGCTTAACGAACGTCCACGAAAAATTTTGACAAAAATTATGTAGGAAATCCATATCACCAAATTGTCCACAGACAATAGCACACGAAAATCAGCAAAATAGGGGGTTTACCAGCTCTGAGGCACATTTGACCTATAAAATGGGACGTTTTGGCCGTGAGGGCTAACTGGCTTCATAGCTAAGGTCTTAACGGACGTCCACAAAATTTTTTTGCAAAAATGAGATCAGAATTCTCTATCACCAAAAATTCCATGAACTATAGCACACGATAATCGGCAAAATGAGGGGTTTACCTGATTCGAGGGAGATTTGACCTTCAAAATAAGATGTTCTGGCCATGAGGGCTAGCTGGCTCCATACATAAGGACTTAACGGTCGTCCACAAAAAATTTTGGCCAAATTTATGTCGGAAATCTAGATCAACAAAAAGTCCATGGCTTATAACACACAAAAATAGGCAAAATTGGGGATTTTTAGGCTCTGGGGCAAATTTGACGTTTAAAATGGGTCGTTTTAGCCGTGAAGTCTAACAGGATCCATAGCTAAGGTCTTAACGGACGTCCACGGAAAATTTTGGCAAAAATTATGTCGGAGTTCTAGAACACCAAAAAGTTCATGAACTATACCACACGAAAATCGACAAAATGGAGGGTTACCTGATCCGGGGCACATTTGACCTTCAAATTGGGATGTTTTGGCCCTGAGGGCAAACTGGCTCCATAGCTAAGGTCTTAACGGTCGTCCACGATAAATTTTGGCAAAAATTATGTAGGAATTCCAGATTACCAAAAAGTCCATGGACAATAGCACACGAAAATCGGCAAAATGGGGGTTTTTCCAGCTATGGGGCACAATTGACCTTTAAAATGGGATGTTTTGGTCGTGAGGGCTAACTGGCTCCATAGCTAAGGTCTTAACGGTCGTCCACGATAAATTTTGGCAAAAATTATGTAGGAATTCCAGATTACCAAAAAGTCCATGGACAATAGCACACGAAAATCGGCAAAATGGGGGTTTTTCCAGCTATGGGGCACAATTGACCTTTAAAATGGGATGTTTTGGCCGTGAGGGCTAACTGGCTTCATAGTTAAGGTCTTAACAGACGTCCATGAAAACTTTTTGCAAAAATGAGGTCGGAATTCTAAATCACCAAAAAGTTCGTGGACTATAGCACACGATATTCGGCAAATTGGGGGTTTACCTGATTCAAGCGAGATTTGACCTTCAGGATGTTTTGGCCGTGAGGGCTAACTGGCTCCATAGCTAAGTTCTTAACGGAAGTCCACAAAAACTTTTGGCAAAAATTATGTCAGAATTCCAATTCACCAAAAAGTACGTGGACTATAGCACACGATATTCGGCAAATTGTGGGGTTACCTGATTCAAGCGAGATTTGACCTTCAGGATGTTTTGGCCGTGAGGGCTAACTGGCTCCATAGCTAAGTTCTTAACGGAAGTCCACAAAAACTTTTGGCAAAAATTATGTCAGAATTCCAATTCACCAAAAAGTACGTGGACTATAGCACACGATATTCGGCAAATTGTGGGGTTACCTGATTCAAGCGAGATTTGACCTTCAGGATGTTTTGGCCGTGAGGGCTAACTGGCTCCATAGCTAAGTTCTTAACGGAAGTCCACAAAAACTTTTGGCAAAAATTATGTCAGAATTCCAATTCACCAAAAAGTACGTGGACTATAGCACACGAATATCGGCAAAATGGGAGGTTTACGTGCTCTGGGGCACATTTGACTTTCAAAATGAGACGATTTGGCCATGAGGGCTAATTGGTTCCATAGCTAAGGTCTTAACGGTCGTCCACGAAAAATTTTGGCAAAAATTATGTCGGAGTTCCAGATCACCAAAAAGTCCATAAACTATAACACACGAAAATCGGCAAAATAGGGAGTTTTCCTGCTCTGGGGCACATTTGACCTTTAAAATGGGACGTTTTCGCCGTGACGGCTAATTGGATCCATAGCTAAGGACTTAACGGACGTCTAAGAAAAATGTTGGCAAAAATTATGTCGGAAATCCAGATCACCAAAAAGTCCATACACTATAGCACACGAAAATAGCAAAATTTGGGGTTTTCCTGCTCTGTGGCACATTTGATCTTTAAAATAGGATGTTTTGGCTGTGAGGGCTAACTGGCTACATAGCTAAGGTCTTAACGGACGTCCACGAAAACTTTTTCCTAAAATTATGTCAGAATTCCAGATCTCCAAAAATTACGTGGACTATAGCACACGAAAATCTGCAAAAATGTGGGGTTTAACTGCTCTGAAGCACATTTGACCTTCAAAATGGGATGTTTTGGCCGTGAGGCTAACTGGATCCAAAGCTAAGGTCTTAACGGTCGTCCACGAAAAATTTAGGCAAAAATTATGTACGAATCCAGATCACCAAAAAGTCCATGGACAATAGCACACGAAAATCGGTAAAATTGGTGGTTTTTCCTGCTATGGGGCACAACTGACCTTTAAAATGGGACGTTTTGATTGTGAGGGCTAACTGGCTCCATAGCTAAGGTCTTAACGGACGTCCACGAAAACTTTTTCCTAAAATTATGTCAGAATTCCAGATCTCCAAAAATTACGTGGACTATAGCACACGAAAATCTGCAAAATGTGGGGTTTAACTGCTCTGAAGCACATTTGACCTTCAAAATGGGATGTTTTGGCCGAGAGGGTTAACTGGCTCCATACCTAAGGTCTTAGCTATCGAGCCAGTTAGCCATCACAACCAAAACGTACAATTTTAAAGGTCAAATGTGCCCCAGAGCAGGAAAACACCTAATTTTGCCATTTTCGTGTGCTATAGTTTATGGACTTTTTCGTGAAATGGATTTCCGACATAATTTTTGCCAAATTTTTTCTTGGAAGACTGTTAAGACCTTAGCTATGGAGCCAGTTAGCCCTCACAGCTAAAACGTCCCATTTTAAAGGTCAAATGTGCCCAGATCAGGAAAACCCCCAGGTTTGCCGATTTTCATGAGTTATAGTCTATGGACTTTTTGGTGATCTGGAACTCAGACATAATTTTTGCCAAAAATTTTCGTGGACGACCGGTAAGACCTTAGCTATGGAGCCAATTAGCCCTCATGGCCAAAACGTCCCATTTTGAAAGTCAAATGTTCCCCGAAGCAGGTAAACTCCCCATTTTGCCGATATTCGCGTGCTATACTCACGTACTTTTTGGTGAATTGGAATTCTGACATAATTTTTGCCAAAAGTTTTCGTGGACGTCCGTTAAGACCTTAGCTATGGAGCAAGTTAGCCCTCACGACTATAACGTCCCATTTTAAAGGTCAAATTTGCCCCAGA
>NW_006239356.1:472102-472553 GCF_000226075.1 Solanum tuberosum
CGATTTTCGGGTGCTAGTCCATGGACTTTTTGGTGATCTGAAATTCCGACATAATTTTTTCCAAATTTTTTTGTTGACGACCGTTAAGACCTTAGCTATGTAGCCAGTTATCCCTAACGGCCAAAACATCCCATTTTAAAGTTCAAATGTGCCCCGGATCTGGTAAACCCCCCATTTTGCCGAATTTTATGTGCTATAGTCCATGGACTCTTTAGTGATCTTGAATTCCGACACAATTTTTGCCAAAATTTTTCGTGAACGTCCGTTAAGACCTTAGCTATGGAGCCATATAGCCCTCACGGCCAAAATATCCCATTTTAAAGGTCAAATCTGCCCCAGAGAAGAAAACCCTCCAATTTTGCCGATTTTCGTGTGTTATATTCCATGGACTTTTTGGTGATCTGAAATTTCGACATAATTTTTGCCTAAATTTTTTGTGGACGTCCGTTAG
>NW_006239356.1:472688-472855 GCF_000226075.1 Solanum tuberosum
TAAACCCCCATTTTGCCGATTTTCGTGTGCTATAGTCCATAGACTTTTTGGTGATCTGGAATTCTGACATAATTTTTGTTAAAAGTTTTTGTGGACGTCCGTTAAGACCTTAGCTATGGTGCCAGTTAGCCCTCACGGCCAAAACATCCCATTTTAAAGTTCCAATG
>NW_006239356.1:472897-472971 GCF_000226075.1 Solanum tuberosum
TGTGGAGCCAGTTAGCCATCACGGCTAAAACGTCCCATTATAAAGGTCAAATTTGGCCCAGAGCAGGAAAATCC
>NW_006239356.1:473603-476587 GCF_000226075.1 Solanum tuberosum
CAAAATTTTTCGTGGATGTCCGTTAAGACCTTTGCTATGTAGCCAGTTAGCCTTCACGGCCAAAACGTCCCATTTTAAAGGTCAGATGAGCCCCAAAGCAGGAAACCCCCCAATTTTGCCGATTTTCGTGTGCTATTGTCCATGGACTTTATGGTGATTTGAATTCCTACATAATTTTTGCCAAAATTTAACGTGGACGACCGTTAAGACCTTATCTATGGAGCCAGGTAGCCCTCACGGCCAAAACATCCCAATTTGAAGGTCAAATGTGCTTCAGAGCAGGTAAACCCCCCATTTTGACGATTTTCGTGTGTTATAGTCCACGTACTTTTTGGAGATCCGGAATTCTGACATAATTTTTGCCAAAAGTTTTCTTGGACGTCCGTTAAGAACTTAGCTATGGATCCAGTTAGTCGTCTCGGCCAAAACGTCCCATTATAAAGGTCAAATGTTCCCAGAGCAGGAAAACCCCCAATTTTCCAGATTTTCGTATGCTATAGTCTATGGACCTTTTGGTGATCGGGATTTCTGACAAAATTTTGGCCCAAATTTTTCATGGACGTCCGTTAAGACCTTAGCTATGGAGCAAGTTAGCCCTCACGGCTAAAACGTCCCATCCTAAAGGTCAAATTTTCCCCAGAGCAGCAAAATCCCCAATTTTGCCAATTTTTGTTTGTTATAGTCCGTGGACTTTTTAGTGATCTGGATTCCGACATAATTTTGGCCAAATTTTTCATGGATGACCGTTAAGAACTTAGGTATGGAGCCAGTTAGCCCTTACGGCCAAAAGATCCCATTTTGATGGTCAAATCTCCCTCGAATCAGGTAAACCCCCCATTTTGCCGATTATCGTGTGCTATAGTCCATGGACTTTTTGTTGATTTAGAATTCCGACCTCATTTTTGCAAAAAGTTTTCGTGGACGTCCGTTAAAATGTTAGCTATGAAGCCAGTTAGCCCTCACGGCCAAACCGTCCCATTTTGAAGGTCAAATGTGCTATAATCCATAGACTTTTTGGTGATATGGATTTCCAACATAATTTTTGCCAAAATTTTTCGTGGACGTCCGTTAAAATGTTAGCTATGAAGCCAGTTAGCCATCACGGCCAAAACGTCATATTTTGAAAGTCAAATGTGCCCCGGAGCAGGTAAATCCCCCATTTTGCCGATATTCGTGTGCAATAGTCCACATACTTTTTGGTGATCTAGAATTCTGACATTATTTTTGCCAAAATTTTTCGTGGACGTCCGTTAACACCTTAGCTATAGAGCCAGTTAGCCCTCACGGCCAAAACGTCCCAATCTAAAGGTCAAATGTTCATCAGAGCAGAAAAACCCCCAATTTTGCCAATTTTCGTGTGCATAGTCCATGGACTTTTTGGTGATCTGAAATTCCGTCATAATTTTTTCAATTTTTTTTTGTTGACGACCGTTATGACCTTAGCTATGGAGCCAGTTAGCCCTCACGGCCAAAACATCCCATTTTAAAGGTCAAATGTGCCCCGGATCAGGTAAACCCCCCATTTTGTCGATTTTTTTGTGCTATAGTCAATGGAATTTTTGTTGATCTTGAATTCCGACATAATTTTTGCCAAAATTTTTCGTGGACGTCCGTTAAGACCTTTGTTATGGAGCCAGTTAGCCCTCACGGCCAAAATGTCCCATTTTAAAGGTCCAATCTGCCCAGAGCAGAAAAACACCCAATTTTGCCAATTTTCGTGAGATATAGTCCATGGACTTTTTGGTGATCTAAAATTTCGACCTCATTTTTGCAAAAAGTTTTCGTGGACGTCCCATAAGTACTTAGGTATGGAGCCAGTTAGCCCTCACGACCAAAACGTCCCTTAGTTTTTGCCAAAATTTTTCGTGGACGACCGTTAAAACCTTAGCTATGGAGCCAGTTAGCCCTCATGGCCAAAATGTTCCATTTTGAAGGTCAAATGTGCTTCAGAGCAGGTACACCCCCATTTTGCTGATTTTCGTGTGCTATAGTCCACGTACTTTTTGGAGATCTGGAATTCTGACATAATTTTTGCAAAATTTTTTCGTGGACGTCTGTTAAGACATTATTTATGGAGCCAGTTAACCCTCACGGCCAAAACGTCCCATTATAAAGGTCAAATGTTCCCAGAGCAGGAAAACCCCCAATTTTTCTGATTTTCTTGTGCTATAGTCCAAGGACTTTTTGGTGATCTGGAATCCCTACATAATTTTTGCCAAAATTTTTCGTGAACGACCGTTAAGATCTTTGCTGTGGAGCCAGTTTGCCCTCACGGCCAAAATTTCCCATTTTGAAGGTCAAATCTCCCTCGAATCAGGTAAAACCCCATTTTGTTGATTATTGTGTGCTATAGTCCATGGACTTTCAGGTGATTTATAATTCCGACCTCATTTTTGTAAAAAGTTTTCATGGACGTCCGCTAAGAACTTAGCTATGAAGCCAGTTAGCCCTCACGGCCAAAACGTCCCATTTTGAAGGTCAAATGTTCCCCACAGCAGGTAAAGCCCCTATTTTGCCGATTTTTGTGTGCTATAGTCCGTTGACTTTTTGGTGATATGGATTTCAGACGTAATTTTTGCCAAAATTTTTCGTGGACGTCTGTTAAAAAAATAGCAATGGATCCAGTTAGCCCTCACGGCCAAAACGTCCAATTTTTAAGGTCAATTGTACCCCATAGCAGGAAAACCACCAATTTTGCCGATTTTCGTTTGCTATTGTCCATGGACTTTTTGCTGATCTAGAATTCCAACATAATTTTTGCCAAAATTTTTCGTGGAAGTCTGTTAAGAGCTTTGCTATGGTGCCAGTTAGCCCTAATGGCCAAAACGTTCCATTTTAAAGGTCAAATGTTAACATCCCAATTTGAAGGTCAAATGTGCCCTGGATCAGGTAATCCCCCACTTTTTTGATTTTCATGTTCTATAGTTCATGGACTTTTTGATGTTTTGGAATTCCGACATAATTTTTTCCAAAATTTTTCGTGG
>NW_006239356.1:476788-478815 GCF_000226075.1 Solanum tuberosum
ACATAATTTTTGCCAAATTTTTTCTTGGACGTCCGTTAAAACATTAGATATGGAGCCAGTTAGCCCTCACGGTCAAAACATCTCATTTTAAAAGTTAAATTTGCCCCAGAGCAGAAAAATCCCCAATTTTTCCGATTTTTATGTGTTATAGTCTATGGAATTTTTGTTGATCTGCAATTCCAACATAATTTTGGCCAAAGTTTTTCGTGGACTACCGTTAAGACCTTAGTTATGGATCCAGTTAGCCCTCACGGCCAAAACATCACACTTTGAAGGCCAAATATCCCTCGAATCAGGTAAACCCCCCATTTTGCCGATTATCGTGTGCTTTAGTCCCTGTACTTTTTGGTGAATTAGAATTCCGACCTCATTTTGCATAGAGTTTTTGTGGACGTCCGTTAAGACCATAACTAGGAAGCCAGTTAGCTCTCACGGTCAAAACGTCCAGTTTTTAAGGTCAAATGTTCCCCAGAGCAGGTAAACCCCACTATTTTGCCGATTTTCGTGCGCTATAGTCCACAGACTTTTTGGTGTTACGGATTTCCGACATTATTTTTGCCAAAATTTTTCGTGGACGTCCGTTAAGACCTTAGCTATGGATCCAGTTAGCCCTCACGGCCAAAACGTCCCATTATAAAGTTCAATTGTGCCCCATAGCAGGAAAACCTCCAATTTTGCCGATTTTCGTATGCTATTGTCCATGGACTTTTTGAAGATCTGGAATTCCTACATAATTTTTCCAATATTTTTTGTAGACGACCGTTAAGACCTTAGCTATGGAGCCAATTAGCCTTCACGGCCAAAATGTCTCATTTTGAAGGTCAAATGAGCTTCAGAGCAGGTAAACCCCTCATTTTACCGATTTTCGTGTGCTATAGTCCACGTAATTTTTGGAGATCTGGAATTCGGACATAATTTTTGCCAAAAGTTTTTGTGGACATCCGTTAAGACCTTAGCTATGGAGCCAGTTAGCCCTCACAGCCAAAACGTCCCATTTTAAAGGTTAGTTGTGCCCCATAGCAAGAAAACCCCCCAATTTTGCCAATTTTCGTGTGCTATTGTCCATGGACTTTTTGGTGATCTAGATTCCTACATAATTTTTGCCAAATTTTTTTCGTGGACGACCGTTAAGACCTTAGCTTTGGAACCAGTCAGCTCTCACGGCCAAAACTTCCCAATTTGAAGGTCAAATGTGCCCCGGATCAGGTAACCTCCCATTTTGTCGATTTTCGTGTGTGATAGTTCATGGACTTTTTGGTGTTATGAAATTCCGATATAATTTTCGCCAAAATTTTCGTGGACGTCCGTTAAGACCTTAGCTATGGAGTCAGTTAGCCCTCACAGCCAAAACATCCTATTTTAAAGATCAAATGTGCCCCAGAGCAGGAAAATCCCTAATTTTGCCATTTTCGTGTGCTATAGTCTATGGAATTTTTGGTGATCTGGATTTTCGACATAAATTTTGCCCAAAATTTTCTTGGACGTTTGTTAAGACCTTAGATATGGATCCAGTAAGCTCTCACGGCTAAAACGTCCCATTTTAAAGGTCAAATGTGCCCCAGACCAGGAAATCTCCCAATTTTATCGATTTTCGTAAGTTATAGTCCACGTACTTTTTGGTGAATTGGAATTCTGCCATAATTTTCGCCTAAAGTTTTCGTGTACTTCCATTAAGACCTTAGCTATGGAGCCAGTTATCCCTCACGGCCAAAACGACCCATTATAAAGGTAAAATGTATAACATAGCAGAAAAACCCCCAATTTTGCAATTTTTGTGTGCTATAATCCATGAACTTTTTGGTGATCTGAAATTCCGAAATAATTTTTTCCAAATTTTTTTGTTGACGACCGTTAAGACCTTAGCTATGGAGCCAGTTAGCCCTCATGGCCAATACATCCCATTTTAAATGTCAAATGTCCCCCGGATCAGGTAAACATCCCATTTTGATGATTTTTATGTGCTATAGTCAATGGACTTTTTAGTGATCTAGAATTCCGACACAATTTTTGCCAAAATTTTTTGTGGA
>NW_006239356.1:479136-479525 GCF_000226075.1 Solanum tuberosum
AATTTTGCCGATTATCGTGTGCTATAGTCCATGGACTTTTTGGTGATATGGATTTCTGACATAATTTTTGTCAAAATTTTCCGTAGACGTCCGTTAAGATCTTAGCTATGGATCCAGTTAGCTCTCACGGCCAAAACGTCCCATTTTAAAGGTCAATTGTTCCCATAGCAGGAAAACCCCCCAATATTGCCGATTTTCGTGTGCTATTGTCCATGGACTTTTTGGTGATCTGGAATTCCGACATAATTTTTGCCAAAAATTTTCGAGGACATCCGTTAAGACCTTAGCTATNNGAGCCAGTTAGCCCTCACGGCTAAAACGTCCTTTTTTAAAGGTCAAATGTGCCAAGAGTTGGAAAACTCCCAATTTTGCCGATTTTCGTGAGTTAT
>NW_006239356.1:479585-482734 GCF_000226075.1 Solanum tuberosum
TTTTGCCAAAAATTTTCGTGGACGACCGTTAAGACCTTAGTTATGGAACCAATTAGCCCTCATGGCCGAAACGTCCCATTTTATAGGTCAAATGTGCCCCAGAGCAGAAAAACTCCCAATTTTGCCATTTTCGTATACTATAGTCTATGGACTTTTTGGTGATCTGAAACTCCGACATAAATTTGGCCAAAATTTTTCGTGGACGACCTTTTAGTCCTTTGCTATGGAGCCAATTAGCCCACATGGCCAAAACGTCCCATTTTGAAGGTCAAATGTGACACAGAGCAGGAAAACCTCCAATTTTGCCGATTTTCGTGTGCTCTAGTCCATGGACTTTTTGGTGATCTAAAATTTCGACATAATTTTTTCCAAAATTATTTTTTGGCGACCGTTAAGACCTTAGCTATGGAGCAAGTAAGCCCTCACGGCCAAAACATCCCATTTTAAAGGTCAAATGTGCCCCGGATCAGGTAAACCCCATATTTTGCCGATTTTTATGTGCTATAATAGTCCATGGACTTTTTAGTGATCTTGAATTCCGACACAATTTTTGCCAATATTTTTCGTGGACATCCATTAAGACCTTAGTTATGGAGCCATATAGTCCTCACGGTCAAAACGTCCCATTTTAAAGGTCAAATGTGCCCAGAGAAGAAAACCCCCAATTCCCAATTTTGCCGATTTTCGTGTGCATAGTCAATGGACTTTTTGGTGTTCTGAAATTCCGACATAATTTTTGCCAAAATTTATCGTGGACGACCGTTAAGCCCTTAGATTTGGAGCCAGTTAGCCCTCACGGCCAAAACATCCCAATTTGAAGGTCAAATATGCCCCGGATCAGGTAACCCCCCATTTTGTCAATTTTCGTGTGCTATAGTTCATGGACTTTTTGGTTTTCTGGAATTTCGACATAATTTTTGCCAAAATTTATCGTGGACGACCGTTAAGACCTTAGATATGGAGCCAGTTGGCCCCCACGGCCAAAACATCCCCATTTGAAGGTCAAATGTGCCCCGTATCAGGTAACCCCATATTTTGTCGATTTTCGTGTGGTATAGTTCATGGACTTTTTGGTGTTCTAGAACTCCGACATAATTTTTGCCAAAATTTTTAGTGGCAAAAAGTAGGTTAGAATTCCAGATCTCCCAAAAGTACGTGGAATATAGCACACGAAAATCGGCAAAATGGGGGTGTAACTGCTCTGAAGCACATTTGACCTTCAAATGGGACGTTTTGGCCGTGAGGGCTAACTGGCTCCATTATGGCTAAGGTCTTAACGGTAGTCCACGAAAAATTTTGGCAAAAATTATTTCGGAATCCAGATCACCAAAAAGTCCATGGACTATATCTCACGAAAATCGGCAAAATTGGGGATTTTTCTTCTCTGGGCACATTTGACATTTAAAATGGGACGTTTTGGCCATGTGGGCTAATTGGCTCCATAGCAAAGGACTAAAAGGTCGTCCACGAAAAATTTTGGCCAAATTTATGTCGGAGTTTCAGATCACCAAAAAGTCCATAGACTATAACTCACGGAAAATCGGCAAAAATTGGGAGTTTTCCTGATCTGGGCATATTTGACTTTTAAAATGGGACGTTTTGGCCGTGAGGGCTAACTGGCTCCATAGCTAAGGTCTTAACGGTCGTTAACAAAAAATTTTGAAAAAATTATGTCGTAATTTCATATCACCAACAAGTCCATGGACTATAGCACATGAAAATCGGCAAAATTGGACGTTTTGGCCGTGAAGGCTAACTGGCTCCATAGCAAAGGTCTTAACGGACGTCCACGAAACCTTTTCGCAAAAAATATGTCAGAATTCCAATTCACCAAAAAGTACGTGGAGTATAGCACAAGAATATCGATAAAAAGGGGAGTTTACCTGCTCTGGGGCACATTTGACTTTCAAAATGGGACGTTTTGGCCATGTGGGCTAATTGGCTCCATAGCAAAGGACATAACGGACGTCCACGAAACCTTTTCGCAAAAAATATGTCAGAATTCCAATTCACCAAAAAGTACGTGGAGTATAGCACAAGAATATCGATAAAAAGGGGAGTTTACCTGCTCTGGGGCACATTTGACTTTCAAAATGGGACGTTTTGGCCATGTGGGCTAATTGGCTCCATAGCAAAGGACTAAAAGGTCGTCCACGAAAAATTTTGGCCAAATTTATGTCGGAGTTTCAGATCACCAAAAAGTCCATAGACTATAACTCACGAAAATCGGCAAAAATTGGGAGTTTTCCTGATCTGGGCATATTTGACTTTTAAAATGGGACGTTTTAGCCGTGAGGGCTAACTGGCTCCATAGCTAAGGTCTTAACGGACGTCCAAGAAAAATTTTGGCAAAAATTATGTCGGAAATACATATCACCAAAAAGTCCATAGACTATAGCACACGAAAATGGCTAAATTAGGTGTTTTCCTGGTCTGGGGCACATTTGACCTTTAAAATAGGACGTTTTGGCTGTGATGGCTAACTGGCTCGATAGCTCAGGTCTAAACTTTCGGGGGCTTACCAGCTCTGGGCATAGTTGACTTTCAAAATTGGACGTTTTGGCCGTGAGGGATAATTGGCTCCATAGCAAAGGACTTAACGGTCGTCCACAAAAAAATTTGGCCAAAATTATGTCGGAAATCCAGATCAACAACAAGTCCATGGACTATAACACACAAAAATAGGCAAAATTTGGGATTTTTCTGCTCTGGGGCAAATTTGACGTTTAAAATGGGACGTTTTAGCCGTGAGGGCTAACTGGCTCCATAGCTAAGGTCTTAACGGACGTCCACGAAAAATTTTGGCAAAAATTATGTCGGGGTTCTAGAACAACAAAAAGTCCATGAACTATACCACACGAAAATCGACAAAATGGGGGGTTACCTAATCCGGGGAACATTTGACCTTCAAATTGGGATGTTTTGGCCGTGAGGGCTAACTGGATCCAAAGCTAAGGTCTTAAGGGTCGTCCACGAAAAATTTTGTCAAAAATTATGTAGGAATCTAGATCACCAAAAAGTCCATGGACTATAGCACACGAAAATCGGCAAAATGAGGGGTTTCCCTGATCCTAGGAACATTTGACCTTCAAAATGGTATGTTTTGGCCGTGAGGGCTAGCTGGCTCCATAGCTAAGGTCTTAACAGAC
>NW_006239356.1:487772-487963 GCF_000226075.1 Solanum tuberosum
GAAAAGACCATCGACTATAGCGCACCAAAATCGGCAAAATGGGGGGTTTTCCTGCTCTGCGGCATATTTGACCTTTAAAAAGTGACATTTTGTCCGTGAGGGCTAACTGGCTCCATTGCTAAGGTACTAACGGACGTCCATGAAATCTTTTTGCAAAAATGAGGTCGGAATTCCAGATCACCAAAAAGTTC
>NW_006239356.1:487973-488165 GCF_000226075.1 Solanum tuberosum
AACTGGTTCCATAGCTAAGGTCTTAACGGTCGTCCACGATAAATTTTGGCAAAAATTACGTAGGAATTAGAGATCACCAAAAATTCCATGTTTAATAGAACACAAAAATCGGCAAAATTGGGGGTTTTCCTGTTATGGGGCACAATTGACCTTTAAAATGAGACGTTTTGGCCGTGAGGGTTAACTTGATCC
>NW_006239356.1:488200-489773 GCF_000226075.1 Solanum tuberosum
TTTGGCAAAAATTATGTCGGAATTCCAAATTACCAAAAAGTCCATACACTATAGCACACGAAAATTGGCAAAATAGGGGGGTTTACCGTGCTCTGGGCACATTTGACTTCAAAATGGGACGTTTTGGCCGTGAGGGCTAACTGGCTTCATAGCTAAGGTCTTAACGGACGTCCACGAAAACTTTTTGCAAAAATGAGGTCGGAATTCTAAATCACCAAAAAGCCCCTGGACTATAGCACACGATAATCAGCAAAATGGGGGGTTTACCTGATTCGAGGGAGATTTGACCTTCAAAATGCGATGATTTAGCCTTGAGGGCTAACTAGATTCATAGCTAAGGTCTTAACGGTCGTCTAAGAAAATGTTTGGCCAAAATTATGTCGGAATTCCAGATCAACAAAAAGTCCATGGACTACAACACACAAAAATTGGCAAAATTGGGGATTTTCCTTCTCTGGGCCAAATTTGACCTTTAAAATGGGACGTTTTAGCCGTGAGGGCTAACTTACTTCATAGCTAGGGTCTTAACGGACGTCCAGGAAAAATTTTGGCAAAAATTTTCTTGGAAATCCCGATCACCAAAAAGTCCATGGACTACAACACACAAAAATTGGCAAAATTGGGGATTTTCCTTCTCTGGGCCAAATTTGACCTTTAAAATGGGACGTTTTAGCCGTGAGGGCTAACTTACTTCATAGCTAGGGTCTTAACGGACGTCCACGAAATCTTTTGGCAAAAATTAGGTCAGAATTCCAGATCTCCAAAAAGTACGTGGACTATAGCACACGAAAATCGGCAAAATTGAGGGTTTTTCTTCTTTGGGCACATTTGACCTTTAAAATGGGACGTTTTGGCCGTGAGGGCTAACTGGCTCCATTGCTAAGGTCTAAATGGTTGTCCACGAAAAATTTTGGCAAAAAATATTTCGGAATTCCAGATCACCAAAAAGTCCATGGACTCACACGAAAATCGGCAAAATTGAGGGTTTTTCTTCTTTGGGCACATTTGACCTTTAAAATGGGACGTTTTGGCCGTGAGGTCTATATTGCTCCATAGCTAAGGTCATAACAGACGTCCACGAAAATTTTGGCAAAAATTGTGTCGGAATTCAAGATCACTAAAAAGTCCATGAACTATAGCACATAAAAATCGGCAAAATGGGGGGTTTACCTGATCCGGGGCACATTTGACCTTTAAAATGGGATGTTTTGGCCGTGAGGGCTAACTGGCTCCATAGCTAAGGTCTTAACGGTCGTCAACAAAAAATTTTGGGAAAAATTATGTCTGAATTTCAGATCACGAAAAAGTCCATGGACTATAGCACATGAAAATCGACAAAATTTGGGGTTTTTCCTGCTCTGGTAAACATTTGACCTTTATAATGGGACGTTTTGTCCGTGAGGTATAACTGGCTCCATTGCTAAGGTCTTAACGGACTTCCACGAAAACTAATTATGTAAGAATTTCAATTCACCAAAAAGTACGTGGAGTATTGCACACGAATATCGGCAAAATAGGGAGTTTACCTGCTCTAGGGCACATTTGACTTTCAAAATGGGACGTTATGGCTGGG
>NW_006239356.1:489824-490024 GCF_000226075.1 Solanum tuberosum
TTTTGGAAAAAATTATGTCGGAATTTCAGTTCACCGAAAAGTCCATGGACTATTGCATACGAATATCAGCAAAATGGGGGGCTTACCAGCTTTGGGCAGAGTTGACTTTCAAAATGAGACGTTTTGGCCGTGAGGGATAATTGGCTCCATAGCTAAGGTCTTAACGGACGTCCACGAAAAATTTTGGCAAAAAATATGTC
>NW_006239356.1:490047-490134 GCF_000226075.1 Solanum tuberosum
CGTGGATTATAGCACACGAAAATCGGCAAAATTGGGAATTTTACAGCATAGGGGCACATTTGACCTTTATAATGGGACGTTTTGGCC
>NW_006239357.1:0-304 GCF_000226075.1 Solanum tuberosum
TTATCTCTAAAAAGTTTCTTTCTAATTCGTGATTGTGCGTATTTTCAGATAATCATGCCTCCATGAAGAGTTGGCAAAGTGCGTCTTCCTAGACGTTATGTTGAGGAGCAAGAGTTGGGAAATTTCTAATGCCGAGTTCAGAGAGGCAATTAGAATTCTGAGTCAAGCTGTAACTAATTAGATTTGTCAGCAAAGGGTAGCTCGACATGAAGGAGCTGACACTACAAGGATTCGTGAGTTCTTGGCGATGAATCCTCCGAGTTTCATGGGTTCGAGCACTACTAAGGATCCAGAGAACTTCATT
>NW_006239357.1:339-854 GCF_000226075.1 Solanum tuberosum
AACTTCATTGAGGAGTTGAAGAAGATTTTTGATGTGATGCATGTGGCAGATACTGAGCGAGTTGAACTAGCTACGTATGAATTGAAGGATGTTGCCAGAACTTGGTTCGACCAGTGGAAAGGGGCAGAGCTGAGAATGCACCACCTACGAGTTGGGCCTATTTTGAGGAAGCTTTTTTGGGGCGTTTCTTTCCTCGAGAATTGAAAGAGGCCAAGGTATGTGAGTTCCACACACTTAAGCAGGATTCTTTGAGTGTTCATGAGTATGGGTTGAAGTTCACCCAACTCTCCCGTTATGCTCCAGAGATGGTTGCGGACATGACGATTAGAATGAGCTTATTTGTAGCTGGGATGTCTCGTCTGTCGAGTAAGGAAGGTAGGGCTGCAATGCTTAACGGGGACATTTACATATCAAGGTTGATGCTTTATGTGCAGCAGGTTGAGGAAGAGAAGCTGAGGGACAGGGAAGAGTTCAGAAATAAGAGAGTTAAGACCGGTAATGAGTCCGGGCAGCAA
>NW_006239357.1:3169-9353 GCF_000226075.1 Solanum tuberosum
AGTTAACTCAGAAAATAGTGAAATTTCAATGGTCTGAGGCTTGTGAGAAAAGCTTTCAGGAATTGAAAAAGAGGTTGATTACTGCTCCAGTTTTGACTTTACCAAAAGGTACTCAAGGTTTTGTGGAGTATTCTGATGCATCTAGAGTTAGTTTGGGTTGTGTCTTAATGTAGAATGGCAAGGTTATAAGTTATGCCTCCAGACAGTTGAAGGTTCATGAGAAGAACTACCTAACCCATGACTTAGAGTTGGTTGCTGTAGTATTCGCTTTGAAGATATGGCGTCATTACTTGTATGGTGTGCATGTTGATGTATTTACTGATCACAAGAGTCTTTAATATGTGTTCACTCAGAAAGAGCTTAATCTCAGACAGAGGAGGTGATTAAAATTACTCAAGGATTATGACCTGAGTATTCTTTACCACCCAGGTAAGGCTAATGTTGTTGCTGATTCTTTAAGCAGGTTGTCTATGGGTAGCACCGCCCTTGTTGAAGAAGGGAAGAGAGAGTTAGCAAAAGATGTGCACAGCTGGCACGCCTGGGAGTCAGACTTATGGATTCCACAGAAGGAGGTATAGAGGTGACGAACGGGGCCGAGTCATCATTATTGTCAGAAGTAAAAGAGAAACAAGACCAAGATCCCATTTTGCTTGAGTTGAAGGCAAATGTTCAAAAGCAAAAAGTATTAGCTTTTGAACAGGGGAGAGATGGTGTATTGAGATTTCAAGGTAGATTATGTGTACCTATGGTGGATGGACTCCAAGAAAAGATTATGGAGGAAGCTCATAGCTCCAGATATTCCATTCATCCTGGTTCCACAAAGATGTATCGTGACTTGAGAGAAGTTTATTGGTGGAGTAGCATGAATAAAGGCATTGCTGAATTTGTTGCTAAATGTCCAAATTGCCAACAGGTGAAAGTTGAACACCAAAGTCCCGGTGGTTTGGCTCAGAAGATAGAACTTCTGGAATGGATGTGGGAGATGATCAATATGGATTTCATCACAGGGTTGCCAAGGTCTCGTAGACAACATGATTCTATTTGGGTAATTGTCGACGGAATGACAAAGTCAGCCTATTTTCTACTGGCAAAGACTACCCATTCAGCAGAAGATTATGCCAAGATATATATTCAAGAGATAGTGAGACTTCATGGAGTCCCAGTCTCCATTATTTCAGATAGAGGTGCACAGTTTACTGCACAGTTCTGGAAATCTTTTCAGAAAGGCTTGGGTTCAAAGGTAAACTTAGTACTGCCTTTCATCCTCAGACTGATGGGCAAGCAAAGCGCACTATTCATACTTTAGAAGATATGTTGAGGGCTTGTGTAATTGATTTCAAAGGGAGTTGGGATGACCATCTACCTCTCATCGAGTTTGCCTACAACAACAATTATCACTCTAGCATCCAGATGGCTCCATATGAAACTCTTTATGGGAGAAGATGTAGATCTCCTATTGGATAGTTTGAAGTTGGTGAAGCAGGTTTGATAGGACCATATTTAGTTCACCAAGCTATGGAGAAGGTGAAAGTTATTCAAGAAAGGTTGAAAATGGCACAAAGTCGTCGAAAATCCTACATTGATGTTAGGAGAAGGGCATTAGAGTTTGAAGTAAATGATTGGGTATATTTGGAAGTTTCACCCATGAAGGGGATTATGAGGTTTGGTAAGAAGGGAAAACTTAGTCCTCGGGATATCGGACCTTACCGCATAGCCAAGAGGATTGGCAATGTTGCTTATGAGTTGGAGCTACCACAGGAATTAGCAGTGGTTCATCCATTATTTCATATCTCCATGTTGAAGAAGTGCATAGGCGATCCTTCATTGATCCTACCAACTGAAAGTATTAGGATCAAGGATAGCTTATCTTATGAGGAGATTCATGTTCAGATTTTAGATCGCCAAATTCGCAAATTAAGAACAAAAGAGGTAGCCTCAGTCAAGGTCCTTTGGAGGAACCAATTTGTTGAGGAAGCTACTTGGGAAGCCGAAGAGGACATGAAGAAGACATATCCATATCTCTTTGAATCCGGAGGAAATGCAGATCAAGGTTTAATTTCCTTCTTAGTGCTCTTTAAATCATAGTGAGCATGTTGTTGTTGTTGTTTGCATGGTTGCTTATTGGGTGTTTGAGTTTGATAATGCACCCTTAGCCTAGTTAGAGTAACCTCATTCGAGAACGAATGTTCCCAAGGGGGAGATATTGTAACATCGTGCAATTTGAAATAACCATGAAGAAGCTGAAAATTTGAAATAGTCATTTTTGGATAGAATTAAAAATCTGGAAATTTGGTAAAGTATGGGAAAAATGAGTTTTTGGTCAATTTTGAGCAGTCCTAACTCCTAGCTCAGGATGAGTTAGGTGTATTTCCAGTTATTTTTTGAAAGCCCTTGGAATGATCTTTCCAACGCCGCCGAGTTTACTCGATTACGAGTTGGTATGAGTGAGTTATGCCCTTTCGAAGTTGGGCTGCTGGTAAAGGAAGTTCATCCGAAATTTTAAGGGTAGTTTGGTCTTTTCCCTCACCCTTTCTTTTGGTTGTATATCAAGTGTCTAAGATGATTTTACATCAGTTTTCCCTTTAAAAAGTGAGATTTAGGGCTTTTGAGAGAATAGAGAAAGAAGAGGAGAAAGAGAAGAAGAAGCAAGAATTCGTCAAGATCGTCGTGGATTTCGTCGAGGGTGATCCCTATTAAGGTATGTGAGATCATAGTGTTGGGTTGGTTCTTTCCCCCACACGCCAAACTAGTTTTAATTCTGAGAAAAGTTGGTGGTTGTGTTTGTTGAAGTTGTGGTTTTGTTGTTGAAGTTTCTTGTTGGTTGGGTGCATGTTTCCGGTTATGATTTCAAGTTGAATCCATTGTATATTAAGGGGGTTTTATTATTCTAAGTGTTTGGGGCTGGAACCTTTGAAGTTAAGAAGGTTTAGAGTTGGAAAAACAAGGAGAAAAGTCGGGTTTTTCGGGGAAAAAGGCTGGGGTGTCGCAACAGCCAGTGCACCCCAAAAGGGGCACTGAAGTCTCCCCCTTGGGGCGGCGCGCCATGCAGGGTGCCCAGTAGGCCCTGTGAAACTTGAGGGCTGGCGCTCTGCGCCTCTCAGAGCGCCAGCGACGCCAGTCTTCCTCATTCCTTCCCTACTTTTTCATACATGTTCCTTGGTAATGTACCTATGTTTTATAGTTGTTTTCAACACTCTAAGGTACATCTAAACATCACGAACTCATCCACAAACATGAGATCATTACCCTCGAATCCATATTCCAATTCGAGGAAAGTTAGGATCAAAGTCAAGTGAAGTTAGAAGTCAAGTTTACAAGTTAAGAAACAAGTCAAAGCAAGTCTTTAAAGTTTTTCAAGGGTCTTTATTAAACGTTTTAACTTCCTTTTGAGGCTCAAGTTTGAAGTTATTAGGGAACTATGTATTTCCAAAGAAGTTTATAAATATTTTCACATTTGAGCAAACAAAGGGAACATTGATTCCAAAAGAGCCTTTGGCCTAAGCTTTGAGAAATTATCTCAAACTAAAGAAAGATGTGTTTAAAACACTTATGAGCTAAAGTATATTTTTGGGAGTAGTATTGAGCACCGAATTGGGGACACGAGTTCATATTAACTCAAATCTCCATAAGAACCATGTAGCCAAACATGGGATTTAATGGGTCATACTTTTTATATGATCACGTAAGTTAAGCTAGTGGATCCACTAAGTTAACTAAGGTCCTATATCATGGCAAGGTATAGGATGGTCTTTGGTCAACGTGAGGTAAACGTTGTATCATCACTAGGGCTCATAGTGGTGGTTGTCGGTTAAAGAATCTCCCACTAAAGTTATATTACTTTTATATAAGTAAAGTTGAGTTTGTTATTGTTTCTTCTTAACGAACTAAGTTGTTTACATTGTTTTACAAGCTTTATATATATTGCATGTGTCTTATTGCTTTATATTGAGTTCGGTTATTCATAAGTTGAACAGAGCCAAGGTAAGCGTTCTCTTGTACTCCCTTCAAGCTTTAGTTATGGTTTAGCTTTCCATCTCGCATACTCGTACATTCAATGTACTGATGCCAGTTGGCGTGCATCTGATGACGATGCAGACATAGGTACCCAGGATCAGCATCCAACACGCCATTGATCTAGCTGAGTACTCCAGAGTCAGTGGTGAGCCTCCTTGCTTTCCAGAGGACTCTGTTATTTTGTGTTCCTAGTTTTGTTTTATCAGGATGTTGCGGGGTCTGTCCCAACATCCATCTCAGTGTTATAGAGGCTTCATAGACAGCCAGTCAGTTAGTATTGAGTCTCTCATCTATGTATATATATAAATATTTTATTTTGAAACACGAGTAGCCTTTTTGGCCAGATTTTATCAGTTAGGTTGTTTTATGACCTTTCATAGCATGGAGTTATTCTGTTGAGTTAAGTTTCCGCAGAGTTAAGAAAGTCAGGCCAAGGGTTCGCTTGGGGCCAGTGATGGTCTCCGAATGCCG
This sequence comes from Solanum tuberosum, assembly GCF_000226075.1. Lineage (NCBI taxonomy): Eukaryota > Viridiplantae > Streptophyta > Magnoliopsida > Solanales > Solanaceae > Solanum > Solanum tuberosum. The sequence continues at coordinate 7,655 of NW_006239357.1, forward strand.
GTCCTGCCCAGGGTGTAGGCTCGGGGCGTTACAATTTTACAGTCATAAATTTATGCTTATGTTATTAAGGATAAATGATAAGATGTTATAATTTTAATTTTCTTTACATTATTAATGTTCGTTACTACGTAATCTTGTGTGTAAAATAATATAGTGTTTTAGTTTTAATGACTTATAGGTTTTAAGTATTATTTTATAAATTTTGTAATATTAAATTTCCGCGCGAAGTGCGGGTAATTTTATTACTAAAATTATAGTTTGAAAAGCTCTATGCACGGCAGCTTTTTCTCACAAATATTTGTTCATATTTCTTACAATTTTGTGTGATACAATCATTGTTTAGAGTCATCACCTTGTCAAATGTCATTTTCAGAAGGACCTTTTCCATAACTTTCAATTTGATTGTTATAGAACTATCCATGAACAAAGTTTCATCGGGTCCAATTAAGGAAATATAATCCATATGCTTCTTTTACAAAACTTGACAAATGACTATTCACCAATATTCATGCCTATAAAAATAGTTATATTTAATAGACATATCTTTTCATGAAAAATCACAACATTTTAAGTGACACTTTTTCATAAAAGAACACAATCATTTTCAACAAGTATACATATAATTTGATAGTTTCATACTAGTCATACCATATACTAGTAAAACAGAAGCTCAACGATCACAATATAAAATATACTCCAAGAATTTTGTGGGTCTAACATAACACAAAAGTATCATTGAATATCATATCTTTTGCTCCAAAATTAAATTATATCTTGTGCTTAGACACTAAGTCTAATTTTATCTTTGTCATAACCAAAGAACCTCCTACATTTTAAATATGATCTAAAAAATATTTTTCAAATAGTTCAAAATAATTTTTCAACATATTTTCTCATACTATCAAAATGTTATTAGCAGCATGAAACCTCTTTTGGAAATATTATTCTATGAAAGAATTACAGTTCTTCAATTTTCTTTGACACTCTTTACATAGTGTCAAAGTTCATTCCATAGAGACACCTATTGCAGGCACAAAATCACAAACTTTAAGTTACCTATTGTACAATTTGACTTCGTATTTAGAATACTAACAATGAAGATAAATTTTTTTGTACAATTTTTTTCTATATAACAGTGAAATTTATAGAAAGTCAAAAGTATGTACAACACTGACTTATTAGGTGAAGTTTTCATATTCTACAAACCAATTGTATAGTCAATTTTATCCAGAGTAGCAAACTACAAAAGTTTTTAGTCTACAACAATCAGACACAATCAAATTTCACAGGGAGTACAAAACTACACAAGTTTTTTTTCTCCAAATAGAATAAAACATATTCTCAGATTATCACATAGAAATGCTTTTCTTTTCAAATAGTCTTCCAACTATAACATTTTGACATACTAATTTATCAAACAAAAATGTTCATCTCTCATTCTGCAAACTAAAGAATTTTAAAGGCAATACTATTTGTCAAAGAAAATTCTTTCCAAAACATATTGTTTGCAGATCTTTTTCCAAAATTACACATGATAAATATCCAAAGAATTAATTTTTATAAACTATTTTCCTTCTTAGATAAATAATAAGAAGGTTACCTGGTGTAATCTTTAACCGAAATACCACCAATTCTTCTAGTACAATTTCACTTTGACCTTGCTAAACAAAGCACCGAATTCTGGAGAAGTAATGCATTA
>NW_006239357.1:9488-32756 GCF_000226075.1 Solanum tuberosum
AATAGCCTTCCAACTATAACATTTTGACATACTAATTTATCAAACAAAAATGTTCATCTCTCATTCTGCAAACTAAAGAATTTTAAAGGCAACGCTTTTTGCCAAGGAAAATTCATTCAAAAAACCATACAGTTTGCAAAGACATACATGATAAATATCAAAATTGTAAACTTTTAGAAACTATTTTCCTTCTTAGATAAATAATAAGAAGGTTACCCAGCGTAATCTTTAACCGGAATACCACCAATTTTTCTAGTACAATCTCAATTCGATCTTGCTAAACAAGGCACCAAAATTTGAAGAAGTAGTGCATTAATCTTCTACTTCCATGATTTGTTTCCCTCAATCAATAGAATACAAGAAATACCAACAATATAATAATTTCCTTAAGATTGTTGTTCATCTTGTATTCCTAATATTCTTAGAACAAACCTTTGAAGAACTTGGTAAGAAATATCAAAGTTTAAAGATTATTTTCAAAACTAGAAAATTAAAACTAGTAGAGAAAAAATAGAATTAGAAACAAATTACAAACAATATACAAATTATTTTTCTCAAAGAAAGAAAATCGAACCCACTGAATGCACGGTGTCCCCTTAAGGAAATTAGTCCCCTCAAGTATCCAAGGTTAATGGAATATATCCTCCCAGGATAGTACGATCATACTCACCGGTGTATCGGTACCTAAAATCACAGTGTCAACAAACCACTCAACGGCAGTAAAGTACACTTATAATACTAGATATAGTAGTAGTAGAAGAAGTCCAGTTCTTTTAAAATGTGAGGAAATTCCTCAATTTATAGAAAACAAAGGATAGTGTGAAAAGTTTTTTATTGTGCCTGGTCACAACCCTTTGGAAAAGTTACAATCTATCGGAAAGGTCACAACCTTTCATAAAAGTTACAACTCTTCATAAAAGTCACAACTATTCATAAAAGTCGCAACTCTTCATTTTTCATTCACAAATTTTAAAATCCAACATGCCATTGCTGTTAAAGAAAAGGCTCATTTATGCCATTTTCTTAACTCCAGTTTTTCATAACCGTTTTTTACACCCACAAACAAGTTTAACACTTTTCAATTAATGTTTTTGGATCAAATGTACTCTTTTACAACATGCCTTTGATGTTAAAGAAGAGGCTCATTCATGCCATTTTTTTAACTCTGATTTTGCAAAACCATTTTTTACACCCACAAACAAGTTTAACACTTTTCAATTAAAGTTTTTGGATCAAATTTACTCTTTTTGCTTCTTCTTCCTTAAGAACACCAAGAACACATGAAGAACATAAACCACTCCCAAATTTTCAACATCTTCAATTCTTCACTACATCATCTAAAATTTCGGTGATATCATTACTTTCTTTTTCATAAAAACCAAAATTCTAAAATTATTTGTAGAGTTTAAAAAATTCACCCGTATTATAAAAAATCCATAAAAAGGAAAATCAATCCCAAAATTTCAAAAAATTGTTTTTATTCATGTTTTTGTAGTTATATTTGACATTAGATTTTTGTTCCCTAGTGTTTTTTGAGTCTATGTTTAAACTTTTAAATAATTAGAAGTTGTGTAGAAAAATCTACCATTAAAGAATGTTGAAATTTTGAACTCGTCTTAACCCACCAATACAAGTCAGCCTAAAACTCAATCATTATTATAAAATGCGGAAATTTTTATAATAAACTCGAAAATACCCCAAAAATCTGGTTGTCACGTGTACAAGCCTCTAAAGTATTACAATTGAATCAAAAGGAAAACACAAGACTCATATGACATTGTTTCTAGAGTAGAACAAGATCATAAACAAGAGTAAAAAGGTCTGTTGAGTTGACAAACAACTACCTCACAAATCTCCAAGAATCCTCGAAAAAGAAGAGAATTTATCACAAAGGTCCGGGCAAGTAACCTACAAAAAATGTAGTAGCAAGGGGTGAGTACCAAACCACATGGTACTCAGCAAGTAAACCTCTAAACACAAGCTAAGGGGATAGAATACAGGTTCTCCTTACACTCCAACCGAACCTCCACAACTACAACATGCATAAAATCAGTCCAACCTAACAGTTCACAATTCACATAGCATATATCTCAACAACAACACTATAACAATTACATATCCTCAACAACAAGCTCAATATTCACCAATCAAAGTTTGACAGAAAGGCACTCACAAGATCAGCAAAACACAATATCAAGTTCACTAATGATAAATATGTGCAATGCAATGGAAAGCAATGTCAAGTATAGTGATGCATGTCTGACCTAGTGATACACACCCGCTGTCTCTCAGTACGGGACCCATGGGGGACATATCTATCCATGCATCCATCGCAGCACCCGATACGACCCTCGATAATAGTAACCATCGCGCCGTGCGATACGTCCCTCAAAATTAGTGTCCATCGTGGCGCGTGATATGTCCCTCGAAATGGTACATCCTCTTTAATTTCTTATTCTTTCTCAATTCACATAACACTTCTCACAACCATGTCTCAGAACAATGCAAATGACATATTCACACAAATAATGAGGAGATGACCATTTTCATAACATTGCACAATTCACAACAACACAATCATGATACAACATCAACAATGATTCAACAAGCCTTTCGAACCATTCTCAACACATCACACACAAACAATTAATCACATTGCCTTTTATTACCCTTTTTTCATCATTAGAATTAAGCAATGTGGACAAGTCAACCCATCAGCAAGTCTCATTACCCCAAACACATATTATAAGGAAATACACGAATTTCATACACTTAACAAGCGTTTAGAAATTCACTTGCCTCAAATAGTCGAACAATCACTCCGGGACTTGAGTCTTCCTCTTTCATTAGACTTCCAAATAAATGCAATCTATTCAAATAAGTAATCACAATAAGGTTTCGAAATTTACAACACCCATACCACTATATCTAGCTTAGACCCAAAAACTCACCCAAATTTATAATCAATCTCCTTTTCTTGCTAACATGTCAACTCTCATGTTTTCCAAAATTTCAAGCCTAGGATTTAGTTTCAATATTTTCCAATATAATAAATTTCATGATCTTCATATAACACAATACATCTACTATTTAATTATATATACCAATATATCAAAACTTGAATCATAATGTGATAACAATAAGAAAATTCAAAGAAACAACGAAGTCCAGTTACATACAAAATCACGAGAACTCCACTGTTTTAGAACCTCAACTTGATATGCCCTTTCTTCCCATATATTAATATCAGTCATCATAACCCAATTATATCCTCAATCATTACAACATGATTTCCCAGCAACACCCTCTTTCTCAATTCCAAAACTACTTTATACAAATATACAAATTTCCAATTTTCTCATTCCAAACCCACTTTTACCATTTTTCCTCTTCAAAAGCCAACATTAAGTAATACTAACAATTATGCTTACACATTAATTAAAAAGAGATACTTATCACTGCCAATTATTTCCCATTCAAATCATTTTCTCCCTAAATCCAAAAAATACCATAATAGGCTTACTGCAATTCAATTTGCAAATTACTTTCTTCTCCACCAACAACTAAAATGCCATACGATACAAACATATTCCACTTTATATATACATACATATAAAAAAAGAGAGAATAATTGTACTAATTAAGAAATTGTGAATAGCTATTACCTGAAGCAATTTGTTCCTCTCAGTAACGCCGCATAGGGTTTCTCCCTATTCTCGTTATATTTTTTTTGTAGGCTGCGTGAACTGCTGCTGTTCACAACAGCCAGCAACATTTTCCCTTTTATTTCTTTTTTTAATTTTTTAATTTTTTTATTTTCCTTTTCTATTATTATTAGCAACAAAATAATCTTTTATTAAATTTGAAAATCATATCACTCATTCTTATAAATCATAAATTAGTTATAAAAGCTACTAAAAAGAATTAATATAAAAATAATGATTAAAATTCATAAAACGACTAAGAGGGTCGTTACATTATCCACCACTAAAAATCATGTTCGTCCTCGAACATAAAGACAGAGAAGGAAGAATAACCGACGTTACCAAAAGCCTGAGAAATGATCTTCTAGACTCAGTGTTCATCCCTCCTAGTGAGCTCCTCCTTAAGATCATTCCATCAACATCAACTACTAATTACTGAACTTTCGAATTAAATTTGACAAATTTACAAATCACGAGTGATTACCAACCCACAAACTAATCTATGAACCAAATCTAAACTGAAACCCTCTGGACCATAACACAATCACCATGACGAATCTTTTCTCACATAATCAAGAAAACCTGCTGAATCAATACGGACTACAACTAGAAGTGAGCTTGAATCAACCACCAGACACTCATAATGCGCATACCATCACATCTCTTATCACGATTCCGTTTTCACAACACAATCTTTTCACAAGCTTAAGTTATGAAAATCTGATCTTTAGACATCAGATACTCACCAAGGGAGGATCAAGCTTATCTAACTCAACGAAGGTAATGATTAAGTAAATATCCAACAAACGATACACTCCAAAATGCAGAATCTCTAACAACACTTTTAGACAATTGTAACTCTTCATATATAATAGCTTTTGTATATGTTCTCATAAGCAAGGTTGTGCGTGTAGAATCACTAGTATACTTCAACTATCCCAAACAACACCAAATCTTCCATAACTGAAATGAAAAAGTCTAACCAAGGATGCCACCCTACCAAGGGGACAATCACAGGATCGGTGCACCCAATCCATCACTAGGGATTCACCCACAAAAGTGAAAATATGTATGGGTGTAGACAACTAATCACACTCCAAATCATATCCAAAATGAAGTAGGTGGTCACATAAGAATGTACGAAACCAAAATCGAATAACATAATACACTTCCACCATAGCGCCCATATCAAACATTTCCATTCATATGACTTCATCTCTTTGATTTTTAGCTAATTTTCTTATCACCTAATTCCATTCTCTTTCACGTATAGTGATGACTCGTGTGTAGTTCTTCATGCTAGTAGTTGGTATCGTGTATGGCTTAAAGGTTAGATTTGGTTTTAGAAGTGATAGACTTATGAAAAGGATATGTGGTAAAAATATAGAATGTTAAACGATTCAAATAGATTGAGTTAGGTGGTGACTTGACAAAATATTTTGAGGATATTTGGATGGTTCGATTGAACAGGGGTTTAAGGGACTTCATGAGCATCTGATATTTATTTTTAGGCCAATCATCTAGTAGTGGGATCAGTACTTGTGTGGTATAGGCAATATCGAGAGTGGTTTGACAAGTGGAAGTGGAATGATTAAAAGGATGGATAGATAATGAATAGTGTAACCTTGGAAAATACAGTTGGTATAGTTGTCATAACATATATGGGTGGCTTAGCGAATGATGTTGCGCCAGTCGAGGTTAGAATCTTTCATAGATTGAGTGTATATCAAAGAGGGTCATAATACGACTACTATAATGGTACCAATTTTTACTTGTTTAGAGTTAGAGAATGTATTACTCCTGTTATTGACCTGATCTACGAAGGGATGCATATCGAATTGGACGAGGGACCGAACATATGTGGTAGTGTATGTTAGTTACTTAAAAAAATGTATAGGCTATTTGGGTACAATCTTCTCGATAGGTATGATGCGTTCTAGTGGTGGATTTAATAGACTTCACAATGTGGTACTAGTGGTATATGAAAATGGATATGTTGATGGCAAGTGCAATTACTAACTACTTAAAGAGTCATTAGTTGTATCACATGCTTGTATAATGAGATTCGATGTTGTATTCACATTTGAGAAACCAACTAGGTTGTTACTGAAGATGTTTGGGATTAAGCGTGTGTATAAGGAAGATTTTAGTGGTGGATCATTGAAACGGTATTAATGCGTTACGTTGAGAAGTGCATCCCGAGGGTTCTAAATGAGGACCGGTGATTTCATCTTAAGGTCCAAGGGAATGGATAAACACCAGAATGACAAAACTTATGGATAAAGAAATTTTCCAACAAGTATACTCGTGTGAAGGTAATTGAGGATTTTAGTAAGAAAATGCGTATAAATTGGGTTAGTCCTTTGGATTTTGAATTGGTATAGCTGGGTTTGAGGTGTCATGTCGATGACAAGGTTTGCTTCGTGATGAGGAAAGGGCTAACTAAGCATAATAGTAATAAGAGTTCGTGATGGAAAGTGATTAAGATGCAACTATATGATAAAGATTGTTGGTTAAATGGATTTTGTATGGTAATGACGACTTTCGAGTATCTAATGTTATGGTTTGCTATTATTTGATGAGTAGCCTGGTTGCATGGAAAGTTATAGGAGGTGCTGAAACACCACTCGAATAGAATTGGAATGAACTAGAGTCACAAATAAAAAGAATTTGTGGGATGTAGTTTAGCCTTCAGAAATAGGCGAGAATAAGGATATTTACTCAAATTGTAAGGGCCAAATATGTATCTTCAGAAAGAGTGGATAGTTGAATTCAGAGACATGTGGTTTCATCTGTTTTGCCTAGATTATTGTGATAGTTTTACGGGTTCATCATATTGGTTAAAAACTATTGGATAAAACTTGAGAAACGAGTATATAGATGTTCAACTCGAGTGTGATTATAAGTTTTTTTTGTGGTTTTGAGTTTGGTAATGAGTACGGTTGAATTTTTAACAAAAGATATGATAAAGTTGATGGAGAGGTGATCAATGATAAGCTAAGATACCTGAATTCGTAAAAATCTTCAAGGTATGAGTTAATGTTGATATATAAAGGGATTGGGTTACACATTTGGATTCAAAATTCAAGGTTTTCATTGTGAGTTTAGGTTTGTGGTAGTGTGTTTTGTCAAGGTATGGATTGGTAAGATAAGAAATGATCGATTGCATTGAGCATGAAGCACTTGGAAGGACTTAAAAATAATTTGAGTAGTAAATTTGGTTACTTTTTATTGTTATACCTAAGGAGGGTTTCACATAATGTTTTGGTTTAGAGGATAAGGTAAAAATATCATGGATTGTTGGTCAAAGGGTAAGATTGGTAAGCAAGTCAACGAAAGGAAAAAGAGTCTGGTGTATTGAAGAGTTCAAGGTATTTAAAATTTGTGTGATTGAAAGAATTTAAGAGATGTGAAGGAATAAGGCCTCTCATATAGACTCTTGGTTTGGAGTTGAAGGATGTAAGAATTTTCATATATAAGTTCTAATATGACTATGGATATGAATTGGTTCGGTATAGACTTACAAGGATTTTATCATCGACTTTTATAAAGATGGAGTTTTGGTTTAGGTTACAAGCAATGATGTGTAGAAGATTCTATGTGGTTATGTCGAGCTAGATTGTTCAAAGTATGATAGGTAACTTATGGATGTTACACGGTGTGGACCTACAGTTCTACATGGTTAATGAGGATTTTGAGGGGATTGAAACTACTTTGTTGATGGGAAGATATTGACTGTTATGATGTGTTACATAGGCATTTGATGGTGAGTAGAGGTTATGATCTTATAGTATACAAAATTATTGGAGTGACCAAGGATTTCTTTAAGTTTTGGCATGAGGTACATGATGGTATGAATGGTAGTTGAAAAATTGTATGTGAAAGTTCGCGTGAAGTTGACATTGGATGTGATTCAATTATTGTATTGTGATGGGAAAGTACTTTTAGATTTGGAATTAGTATTATCATTCTTGGGTGTGACCCATATTTGTCATGAAATGGTTAAATGGAAAGATAGAGAGTCACAATTTTAAAATTTTTAGAGGCTACAATGTGTTTGCTAAGAAGACTTTGATACTAGTGACAGTTTGAGAGTAAGGTAAATGGCTTGTGTGGTTATGGTGTTTGTTGGTATTAAGAGTGTTGGCTTCAATGGAGCACTATGAGAAGTATGTGGGGTTTGATGAATCAAGTATTTGTAATATTGTAATGAGGATCAGACTGATTAATTGTGGGTCACTAAAACTCAAAGAGATGGAGTCATATGAATGGAAATGTTTGATATGGGCGCTATGGAAGGAGTATATTGTGTTATTCAATTTTAATTCCGTACATTCTTATGTGACCCAGCTACTTCGTTCCGGACTGATTTGGAGTATAATTCGTTGTATATGCTCGCGTGTTTTCATATCAATGGGTTAATCCCTAGCGGTGGATCGGGTGTACCGATCCTGTGATTGTCCTCTTGGTAGGGTGGCATCCTTGGTTAGACTTTTTCGTTTCAATTATGGAAGATTTGATGTTATTTGGGATACTTGAAGTATACTAGTGATTCTACACGCACAACCTTGCTTATGAGAACTTATACAAGAGCTACTATTTATGAAGAGTTACAATTGTCTAAAAGTGTTGTTAGAGATTCTGCATTTTGGAGTGTATTATTTTTTGGATGTTTACGTAATCATTTCCTTCATTGGGTTAGATAAGTTTGATCCTCCCTTGGTGACTATCCGATGTCTAAAGATCAAATTTCTATAACTTAAGCTCATGAAAAGACTGTGTTGTGGAAAGGGAATCTTGATAAGATCTGTGATGGTTTGTTCATTATGAGTGTGTGGTGGTTGATTCTACTTCACTTCTGGTTGTAGCCGATATCGATTCAGAATGTTATTTTGGTTATGTGAGAAAAGTTTCATTGTGGAGAGTGTGTTATGGTCCAGAGGTTTTCAGTTTAGATTTGGTTTATGGATTAGTCTGTGGGTTGGTAATCACTCGTGATTTGTAAATTTGTCAAGTTTGATTCGAAAGTTCAGTAATTAGTAGTTGATCTTGATGGAATGATCTTAAGGAGGAGCTCACTAAGAGAGATAAACACCGAGTCTAGAAGATCATTTCTCAGGCTCTTGGTAACATCGGTTATTCTTCCTCCTCCGTCTTTATGTTCGAGGATGAAAATGATTTTTAGTGGTGGATAATGTAACGACCCTCTTAGTCGTTTTATGAATTTTAATCATTATTTTTATATTATCCCTTTTTAGTAGCTTTTATAAATAATTTTTGACTTATAAAAATGAGTGACATGATTTTCAAATTTAATAAAAGATTATTTTGTTGCTAATAATAATAGAAAAGGAAAATAGATAAATAAATAATAAAACAGAAATAAAAGGGCAAATGCTGTTGGCTGTTGTGAACAACAACAGTTCACGCAGCCGAGAAAAAAAATGAGAATAGGGAGAAACCCTATGCGGCGTTAATGAGAGGAACAAATTGCTTCAGGTAATAACAATTCACAATTTCTTAATTAGTACAATTATTCTCTTATATATATATATATATTATATATATATATATATACTGGAATATGTTTGCATCGTACGGAATTTTAGTCGTTGGTGGAGAAGCAAGTAATTTGCAAATTGAATTGCAGTAAGCTTATTGTAGTATTTTTTTTGGATTTAGGGAGAAAATGATTTGAATGGGAAATAATTGGCAGTGATAAGTATCTCTTTTTAAATAATGTGTAAGCATAATTGTTAGTATTACTTAATGTTGGCTTTTGAAGAGGAAAAATGGTAAAAGTGGGTTTGGAATAAGAAAATTGGTATATTTGTATAAAGTAATTTTGGAATTGAGAAAGTTGGTGTTGCTGGGCAATCATGTTGTAATGAGTGAGGATATAATTGAGTTATGATTTAACCTTAGACTTGATTATAGATTCGATGTGAGTTTTTCGGTCTAGGCTAGACCTATAGTGATATGAGTGTTGTTAGTTTTGATATCTTATTATAATTATTTATTTAAATAGATTGTATTGATTTGGAAGTCAACCGAAAGAGGAAGGCTCAAGTTCTGGAGTCATTGTTCGACAATAAGAGGCAAGTGGATTTCTAAACCCTTGTTAAGTGTATGAAATTCGTGTATTTCCTTGTAATATGTGTTTGGGGGGTAATGAGACTTGTTGATGGGTTGACTTGTCCACATTGATTAATTCTAATGATGAAAAAGGGGTAATAAAAGTCATTGTGATTAATTGTTTGTGTGTGATGAGTTGAGAATGGTCTGAAAGACTTGTTGAATCATTGTTGATGTTGTATCATAATTGTGTTGTTGTGAATTGTGCAATGTTATGAAAATGGTCATCCCCTCATTAATTGTGTGACACATGTCATTTGCATTGTTCTGAAACATGGTTGTGACAAGTGTTATGTGAATTGAGAAAGAATAAGATATTAAAGAGGATGTACCATTTCGAGGGACGTATCGTGCGCCGCTATGGATACTATATTTCTAGGGACGTATCGCACGCCGCGATGGATACTATATTTCGAGGGACGTATCGCGCGCCACGATGGATACTATATTTCGAGGGACGTATCACGCATCGCGATGGTTACTATTATCGAGGGTCGTATCGCGCACCGCGATGGATGCATGGACAGATATGATCCCCATGGGTCCCGAATTGAGAGACAGCGGGTGTGTATCACTAGGTCAGATATGCATCACTATACTTGACATTGCATTGCACATATTTATCATTAGTGAACTTGATATTGTGTTTTGGTGAGCTTGTGAGTGCCTTTCTGTGGAACTTTGATTGATGAATGTTGACCTTGTTGCTGAGGACATGTAATTGTTAGAGTGTTGTTGTTGAGCTGTGCATTTGTAAATTGTGAACTGTTAGGTTGGGGCTGGTTTTATGCAGGTTGTAGTTGTGAAGGTTCGGTTGGGGTGTAAGGAGTACCCGTATTCTATCCCCTTAACTTGTGTTTAGAGGTTTACTTGCTGAGTACCGTGTGGTTTGGTACTCACCCCTTGCTACTACAATTTTTTGTAGGTTACTAGCCCGGACCTTTTGTGATATTTTCTCTTCTCCTTGTCTGAGGCTTCTTGTGGAGGTTTGTGAGGAAGTTGCTTGTCAATTCAGGGGACCTTCTTTCTTCTTAATTATGATCTTGTTCTATTCTAGAAACAAGGTCATTTGAGACTTGTGTTTTCTTTTGAATCAATTGTAATATTTTAGAGGCTTGTACACGCGACGACCAGATTTTGGGGGTATTTTTGAGTTGATTATGAAATTTCCGCATTTTATTGTAATGGTTGAATTTTAGGCTAACTTGTCTTGGTGGGATAAGACGAGTGCCATCACGTTCATTTTTGGGTCGTGACAAAGTCTAGAAAATTAGTTCTTTTAAAATGCGAGGAAATCCCTCAATTTATAGTAAACAAAGGGTAGTGTGGAAAGATTTTTATTGTTCCTTACCGAAAATATCACAACCCTTTGGAAAAGTCACAATCTTTCGAAAAGGTCACAACCTTTCATAAAAGTCACAACTCTTTATAAAAGTCACAACTTTTCATAAAAGTCACAACTATTCATAAAAGTCGCAGCTCTTCATTTTCCATTCACACCATTTAAAACCCAACATGCCATTGTTGTTAAAGAAAAGGCTCATTCATGCCATTTTCTTAACTCCGGTTTTGAAAAACCATTTTTTACACCCACAAACAAGTTTAACACTTTTCAATTAATGTTTTTGGATCAAATGTACTCTTTTACAACATGCCATTGTTGGTAAAGAAGAGGCTCATTCATGCCATTTTTTAAACTCTGGTTTTGCAAAACCATTTTTCACATCCACAAACAAGTTTAACACTTTTCAATTAAAGTTTTTGGATCAAATTTACTCTTTTTCCTTCTTCTTCCTTAAGAACACCAAGAACACATGAAGAACATAAACAACTCCCAAATTTTCAACATCTTCAATTCTTCACTACATCATCTAAAGTTTAGGCTATATCATTACTTTCTTTTTCATAAAAACCAAAATTCTAAAATTATTTGTAGAGTTTAAAAAATTCACCCATATTAACAAAATCCACAAAAAGGAAAATTAGTCCCAAAATTTCAAAAAATTGCTTTGATTCATGTTTTTGTAGTTATATTTGACATTAAATTTTTGTTCCTTAGTGTTTTTTGAGTTTATGTTTAAACTTTTAAATAATTTAAAGTTGTGGAGAAAAATCTACCATTAAAGAATGTTGAAGCTTTGAAACTTTGAAGAAATTTCAAGTGGATTTTGTTGAGTTAGGTTGAATTCGGGCTAAAAAAATATTGAGTTTTGGTATCAATCTCGGCGGAAAAGTACTCTTAAAATTTGAGGTGATTTCGTAAAAAAATTAAAAATGTTTGAAATTTGTGAATAGTTAATGTTCTTTATGTGTTCTTGATGTTCTTAAGGAAAAAGAAAGAAAAAGAGTATTTGATCTAAAATTTCCAATTGAAAAGTGTTAAAAGTTGTTTGGGTGTAAAAAGTGGTTTTGCAAAACCGGAGTTAAAAAAAAGGCATGGATGAGCCTTTTCTTTAACAACAATGGCATACATGAGCCAAACTTTTAACGGATGGCATAAATGTGTCTTTTCTAAATGTTCGATGGCATATTTGAGCATTTTCATTTTAAAAGAATATCTTTAGAGTAAGTAGGTATTATAAAGTTTTATATTAAGATACAATTTTTGTTAGATACAATTTTCCTTGCTCTCATACTACAGATCAAGACACACAATTTGGCAAAGAATCTCTCTGTGACCTTGCCTAAATGTTAAATTGTTTTGAAAAGATTCGGTGTATCTTTGTTCAAATTTTATATTTGCATTAAAAGTGACTAAACTGTTGAGTTGTTTTTGGAAACCCAGCTACTTCACATTCATTAACGATCTCTTTAAAATAAATATAACTTTATCTATGCTTGTAAAACAAGTGGCTAGAAAGAAGTCGAGGCTAAATATATTTGAAGAGTTTATGTTATATACATTGTTTGAAATAATTGTTTACTCTGGTCATTAAAATAACAGTTATGGACTTGTCATGTCCATTCTGCTTAACATAGCGCATGCCTATTTGTTGTGGATCTATTGATCGGGTTCTTGAATTTCACTAGGTTGTGTGCTAAAACATGTATTAGGTGTCAATCATCACAAAATTGAAATACTTAGATCTAGTCTTGTTAACTTTCTTGCACAAATTATTATACATATACTGCAAAGATTGATCTTCTTGAGCTAGGAATCTTGTAGTCTAGATGATACAAAAGAAACCTCAAGTAGAATCAAGTTTCCTTTTATAAATATTAATTCGGTGGATTGAAATCCAAAATATTTAATACCACCACCCAAACCTAAATCCACAATAAGATTACTGATTTCAATTGTTTTGAGGTAACTTAGATATAGTACTTCACCACGCCGTCTGTTTGAACAAACGAGAACTTCAGTTCATTGAATGGTCATGAACTTGTCAAAGAACTAAGAAATCAATCAGAAAATCAATGAACTAAAGTTGTTGTTTGTTCAAACAGACGGCGTGAAGAAGTACCAGATCTATGTTAACATCAAAAAAATTGAAATCAATTATCTTTTTGCGGATTTGTGTTTGGGTGGTGATATTAAATCTTTTGAATTTCAATTCACAAAATTCAGACTTATAAAAGGAAAATTTATTTTACCTGAGATTTTCTTTGTATCATCTAGACTACAAGATTCCTAGTTCAAGAAGATTGATCTTTGCGGCATATGTACAATATTTTGTGCAAGAAAGTTACCTCACAAGACTAGATCTAAGTATTTAAATTTTGTGATGATTGACACATAATACATGCTTTAGCACACAACCTAGTGACTATTCAAATACATGTTTTAGCGTACAATTACCTAGTGGCAATTTAAGCATCCAACCAATAGATCCATAGCAAATAGGTGTGATTTAAATGACCAGTTTAAACAATTATTTCAAAAAATGTATATAGCAGAAACTCTTACATTTTTTTATCCCCAACTTCTATCTAGCCACTAATTTTACCGGCATAGCTAAACTTATATTTATTTTAAAGATATCATCAATCAATGTCAAGTAGAAAAGTTTCAATGTCAAGTAGAAAAGTTTCAGAACAATTCAATATTTAGTCACTTTTAATGCAAATATAAAATTAAACAATGATACACCAAATCTTTTAAAACTATTCAACATTTAGGCAAGCTCACAACAAGATTCTTTTCCACTTTATTTGTGTCTTGATATGTAGTACGAGAGCAAAGAAAAAATGTTGGTAACTCAAACAAAAAATGTTGGAACTCAAGAAAAAGCATAAACTTGAGTGTTGAAACAATTAGTAGATATGTAAACACACATAAATGACGACACACTAGAGTAATACATATGAAAGAAATTATGCAGTCTAGATTTCCTAGCATCTAAAAGATTTGAAATCTAAAATATTTATGAACTTTGCGATATTGCGGTATTGGCATTGGGGAAAGAGAAAAGCTGCACAAAAAGAAAGAACAAATTAAACCTGAATAGAAATATAATATATAGATGAGATATGATCAAGGATATGTTGCTTCAAGCAAAGATTTATTTGTTATTTAAAGTTTATGATTTCTATAAAAATTGGGTTCCCAATTACATATTTATTGAATTTCTTGATAGAAATGCAAGGTCTGCACAAAAATAATTGGTTTCGTGTGAACACATAAACAATGCTCTAGATCCACCACTGGTATGAAGGTCCTGAAATTGCCTCATTATAAGTCACAACTCTCAAGAGTCAAATGAAACATTTCGAAGGCAAAATCATACAACATATCCAACTTTAAGTAAATTTTAATTTGTTGCATTTAACCTACAAATTCATGGACAAGCAACTGGAGAATCTGATAAACATAATTTTCAAAATGAGTTTTCATGAAATGTAATTCCAAAGGGATAAGAAAGTTACTCCATATTCTAACATAGTAAAAGCAACACAGGCCATAACACAAAAATCATAGGATATGTTGATTCTCCAGTGGTTAATTCCATCTGCTCCCACTATCTCAATTTATGTGGCATTACTTGACTTAACACAAAGTTTAAGAAGGAAAAAATGGCATTTGAAATTTATGATATATAACACTCCTTGACAATTTGTGGTGACAACAAATAATATCATTATGAAGGGTAAAAGGAGAATTTTTAAAGTTAAGTTATTTCCAAATATAGAAAATTGACATTCTTCTTGGGATAAAATAAAAATTAAACGTGTCACATAAATTGAGACAAATAAAATAATAAACTAAGAAGGAATGCACTATAAAAGCTAGGAACGGGTCTATAGTGAAGAACTAGAAGCACATAAATGAGAGAAAAATTTGATGAATGATAATAAGGGAAACAGTGATAGGGCTACTCTCTATTGGCATGCAGTTATCACATATTTCTGCTAACAAACCAAGGGAGAGTTGTCCTATTACTGTCTTTGCTTAATATACTAACTCAAAGGTCCACTATTGATATGGTACTGATGCAGAAGGTAGTGTTATACAACTTCTCTTAAACGTCAATAATGGTTTTAAGTTCTCCTTACTTTTGAGGGGAAAATATATATAGAAACCAAATATTTACCACATTACCTTAGTTTCTTCTATTTGAATTCCTTATATATTTTTTGTGTTCCCATAGATCTTAACAGTAGCATCACATGTTCCGGTGTATTTGTCATTTGTTTCAAAAATATGTAGAAGATAAGTCAATTTGAACAAAATCATGAACCAAGAATTTGCACATACACATGTCAATTAGAGTTGGCATTAGCATTTAGTTGGCGCTTTTTTAAAAAAAAATCATGTCGTTTATTTCATAATAATTCCTAAATATCCTGGTGCAGATTAGCATCTTGTACCAAGGCATATATAACTGTACTAAAGTTCACTTCTACTATAGATTTTACATTTTTGGTTGTTAGGTGAAATGAGTCAAGTGACACACTTCATAGTCAGAAAAAATGCCTAATTAAGTGAGATTGGCACTTAAAATATTAAAAGGCCACATGAAAGCAAAAAGGAACCCGAAATAGAATTGTCGATGAAAATAAAGAAATATGAATAGGAAGAAGGGTACGCTATAAAAGAGTCAAGTGGCACACTTCAAAGTAACAAAAAACACCTAATTAAGTTGGAACTGCACTCGAAAAATAAGCAAGCCACATGAAAGAACAAACAATCCTACATAGAAATATGATTATAGAAAAAGAAGAGGAAAATACGGAAATGAGTTATGACCAAGGATATTCTATAATATGATGGAACTTTATAAGACAAGTAAAACATTGATACATGTGAAAGAGTGAAAAAGACCCTTTTGGTGCCAAGAGGAACCACAATCTACATATATAATGTGAGAAAGGAATGAATACAAAATGCTTGATTGATCCTTGGATCTATATTTAACTTTTTCTATTTTAGAGTAAAAGATCATTAAAAAATACAGAGGTCATATAGTAAACTAAAAAAATGAAACTTATAATAGATTAAATCATGATAATATCAAAACCTCATTGTATCCAAGTAGTACCTTGTGGTAGTACGAAAGTCATTAGCAGGTTAGGCATATGAGGAAAGTCCACCATTATGATCCTTCTACTTGCTTCCCTTTGATTTGTTAACCTTTCCTCAAACTTCTTCTTGCTTGATTCAGACTTCATTTTCATGTCTCTGATGCTTTGTGTTTCTCTTTGCAGTGCAGAGACATGCAAAAAGAAATAATGCATCAGAGACATGAAGATGGAGCTATGTTTGAATAAAGCAAGAGAAAATTTGAGCAATTGTTAGCAAAGCAAATGGAACTAAGCCAATAGAATGACTGTAATGGTCGACTTTTATCATATACCTAAACTTGCTAATGAATCTCGGGCTCCCCCAAGATGTTGCTGAGATATGAAGAGGTTTTGATATTCTCATGATTTAATCTGTTCCAAGTTTTATTTTTTTTCATTTAGTTTACACCCTTTGTATGTACCAATGATCTTTTTCTTTGAAATAGAAAAGTTAAAATGATCTCAAAGGATCTACAAATATTTTGTTTTCATTATATTCTCATATCATATATGTAGATTTTGTGGCTTTGATGCAAATCTTATTTTTTCCAAAAGGGTCTTTTTCCATCTTTCACCTGGTATGGTCTTCCAAAGTTTCATTCTTTCCTTGGAACTCAGTGTTACTTTATTTTCTTAATCTACTCTTTCTTTCCTATTTTTCCTAGTAAAGTTGTATATATGCTTTATTTAAATGAAAAATATGGATTTTGTCTTATATATCTTCTTGTTAATGTAAGATTTGACAAGAGTTGTGCAGTGTTTATAACTCATTCACTAACATGTTTTATGCTAGTATTTCATGCTTCAGTGTCTACATGTAAAGTTGTTTGAATGCACAAAGACAAGAGGTTTGTCATCATCAAAAAAAGGGAGGGGGATTTGTTGGGATTTTATGCAGTTTTGATAATTGATAAAGAAAGATGTAACATGTCAGTCCACATGGTAGGTACATTGTCACGAGTAGTTGAAATCGCAAAACTTTCAAAATTAATAAAGACTAGACCGCAGAAAATAAGAAATAGATAATTCTAATTTCGTGAAAAAAGCCAAGGAAATAAACATCTCATGAATTGAAGAGAAAGAATCAATGAGTTCGATTTGAAGGAGTCTAAAATGGCAAGGAGTTTTAATGGAAAAAAGACTCTCACTTGAAGTAGAACTCTTCAAGTTAATGCTAAATTAAAGAGTTGGAGTTCGGCTACAACACAAAAAAATCAATGAATTTGATTTGAAGGAGTCTAAAGAAGCAAAAAGTTTGAATTGAAGAAGGAATATCACTTGAAGTAGAACTCTAAGCAAAGAGAGTTCAAGTCAATAAGGAGTTTGAAGTGCACAATAACTCTATGAAGAATTTTTATTAATAGAGGTGAAGCCGTCGAGAAACAGAGCAAAAAGAGCAAGTGAAAAATTAACTTCGTAAGTGCTACCAGTGAACTGAAAGAACACATAGGAGGAACACATCAAAAAATCTGGTCCTTATATAGAGTTTATGTGTCAGGAGTTTTTATTTGTGAATGAGTCTTGATGTAATCTTAGTTTAGTGAGTTATGGACTGAATTAGGAGTGTTGCCTTCAGGTTGGGATAACTCGAAGAGTTGATAACACGGACCTTGGGATGTTTGTATTGAAGTTTAGGATTTAGAGTTTACAATATTTGTAATCAGAATTCATAACATGAAGGTTAGGATTTAGAGTTAGTTCCTAGGATTGCAAGAGTTGTAATCTAAATCCACAACTTGAAGTTAAGGAATTGGAGTTAGTTATGTAGGTCGCAAAGTTTGTAATCTATTTTCTGTTGAGACTCAGTGATTTAGTGAAGTTGGAATTAAATCCTGTCGGGGTACATGGTGGTATTTTACACCTTTTGAACCGGGTGTTTTCCTCTTAAAACATTATGTTCTTTATTTATTGTTCTTACTGTTACTTTGAAACATGTTAGGTAACTTGTTTCATTCATAGGCGAATATAGAGTAAATTACTAGGTCGTGCAGATTATCAGAATGTAATAAAAATAATACAGTTGCCACTATAGTATATTTAGCGGCAATAATAAATATGAGTATTTATAAACAACACTTTGCATAAATGTCCTTAAAAACTTTAACAACTCTAGATGGGATGACATTAACTCAATTGCCACTAAATATTTTGCGGCAATAGTTAAAAATTAATCTAATGCAACTAAATGAATCTTTTGTTTTAGTGTTATTTCATTTTTAGGTATCCAACTTCATAATAAATAACATGAACATACAACATCAAGCTAGAGCACATATATAATCTAACGGAAATACCAAAAATTGAATCAACAAAAAGGACATTTCACGTGATGAGACATCAAAATAAAAAACTATATAAGAATTGCAATTCAAGAATAATTCTGGAAATATTAACACTAGGGATAAAACAAACACATGGACATAGATATTCACTAGTCATTGAAACAACTAAAATAGATGGATACAAATTGAATAAAAATGTGAGAAAGAACCTTGATCGAATAAACTTTCTTCACTTATTGATGAAAACCTCTAAGCAATAGATTACAGTACAAAGTCACCGGTTAAACTTTGCCAACTCGACTCTACCTCCATTTAGATCTTGAGCAACCAGATTTGTTGTGTTGTTGTCTTAGTTTTAGGTGAACTAGAGTAGAATGATTGTTTTCATGACAATTTTAAAAATGGTGTCTTTGAATTCTTCATGGCTATGTAATGGTAAAATATCAGTGAAGAATGTGAATTGTGGCTGTTTTTTTTATTGGGCTAGCTGCAGCTATTCCTCTTTTTGTTAGAGTCCCTTCTTTTAGTTTTATAGATTAGGGTTAGGGTGAATGTGATCTATTTCTTTGTGTCTAATCTTCCTAAAATGTCCTTATAGATTTGGGATAAGATCAAAAATAAATTGGGGAGGTGGATTCGATCTTTTCATTTTGCTTTTATAAATAACCAAAAATAAAATACCACCTTAATATTAAATATTAGAAAATTAAAGAACATATTTTCAGATTTTTTTCCTTGTAAATCGAAAATAAAAGTGTCATATAAAAAATGACTACTTTTGTGGTTTTGCAATTTATCAAGTAAAGTTTACCAAAAATGACCTAATAATTAGATCAAAATAGATATTTTAAGCTAAAAATGGGTTGAATCGGGGAGGATCA
Source organism: Solanum tuberosum (assembly GCF_000226075.1). NCBI lineage: Eukaryota > Viridiplantae > Streptophyta > Magnoliopsida > Solanales > Solanaceae > Solanum > Solanum tuberosum. Next base: position 28,992 of record NW_006239357.1, read on the forward strand.
AAACTCACGTATCTACAATAACAAACTTTTGTATTAATCAATAAGGTTCAACATTATAAAACTATAACTAGCCATACCCAACTAGCTAATTCAAAATACATAAAAACAATTTTTATTCTTGTTATTACTAAATTTATATGGTTGCAATTTTATGAGATAGTTGAAACCCTTCAAGATTGAGCGGTTGTGTCCCTTTGATTTCTTTTAGTATTATTTACTACTTAAATAACTAAACGTACCTTCGCGAGCAGATTGAATTCTAGTTTGGGAAATATTACAAGCTCAAGGAGATGCTTAATAGGCATAACTCTTTTAAAAGTTCAAATTTAATTGTCTATTCCTGGTTGCATCTAGTAGTATTTTAAAAGAATAAAGTAGTTTTCATGAATGTTTATCATATTATGTCTAGGAAGTAGAATTATGAGACAATTTGATTGTTCATTATGTAGGTTTCGACGATAATTAGTCATCTTGATATTGATAAATAAGTCATCATACGACGATTCACGTTAATCATTCACAAAAAATATAGTACTTTATTTTTTTTTAAATTATTTAATTAATACAAAATCTTGTACTACACTCAACATACATACATACATACATACATATATATGCATGTATGTATTATCGTCATATTTCTTATTATATTAAAAGTGGAAAAGTTTCAAGTTTAAAATTGGATTACAAAAATGTCGTTCACTAAATTTTTAATTAAAAAGATACCTTACTAACTTTTAAAATTAAATAAATGACAACAATTAAACTGAATCAAATAAATGATTAGTTGTTACAACTTATCATTTTCCACTTTTTAATTAGGTTTAGTTGTTAGTCCTTTTAGCTTCGAAGCCCCTGAAATATTGAATAATTATTTTGTCTTTCAAGCAAATATTATATCAAGAAAATTTAAGTGTAAAAATATAAATATACATTTTATAAATATGATAAATAAATAAAAATTAAAAAACAAACAAATAGAAAATGGGAGTTGTATAGCCACAGAATATATATGAAAAGGAAAATCATTCTTTTATATTCATTTGAATTGAATTCCTCTTTTATTGTTTTTTCTTTTAAGTTTTCCAATACATCTCTATAATAACTCCTTATGTTCTTCATTTTTCATTCTTCATTCTTCATCAATTAGCAAAAAAATAAGAGGTAAATTAATTAATAATTTTTTGGTTCCATTTCGTCAACAGAACCATATCCATCTACAAAATCACGTAAAATAATCTTTTTTTCTCTCTATTACTTTCGCATTCACTCACAAATTTTGATGTACACAATTTATTCCTTTATAAATTGGATATAAAATGTTAGTCAACTACACTTTTTTTATTTAATCATCTTATAATTCTTATTTCATTTTTTATTTATCGGTTAGTGTTTCTTATTTCAATCAATATATTAACCTTTTTCATTTTGCATGCATATGATGATATCTATATTTTATTGATTTTGAAGTTAATTGAATTGATATTACAAATATTTTCTATACATGATTTAAGCCTATATAAAATTTTATACAATTAGAGGTCAAACGTGCAAGGCACGTTCCCTGAACTAGTATTACTAAAAGTGGGAAGCTCCAACCTTCAAATTTTGATTGACATTTTGCCCCTCCACTAAATTATCGTCACTTCTTAATCGTCACACGAGCATCTGCTCTTGCAATTTACTACAATATGTAGATTTCAATAAGGTACTGTTTTGTACACCTGCATAATTCTTGAGTTTGGAGCCAAAAGAGTCCCTTTTAAAAACTAAAATACACAAAGGAAGACTTACTTTTCTACTTAACCAAAATGGACAAATCGCTTAAAGTTGCGCGTTTTGCCTTTAATATTAACTGATGGTAAAAGACCGTCATCCAATAATTTTATTTAAAAGTCGCTTATCTTTAAGCGTTTCTCTTCATCATTTTTTTGAAGTAGCACCAAATTGAACGATTTGGTTAACTTTTTATATTTTTAAAAAAAAAATACAATTGCTCGCAGTTGAGTGATTTAGTTAACTTTTATTTATTTCTTAAAGTTGCTCTAAGTTGAGTGATGTTCTTACTTTTGGGTGGACACTTACTTTTGTACTTTTATAAGTATAATTATATCCCCTTTTCTCTAGTTGAAGTGAAAAAAACAATTTTAAATTTACTTTTCAAAAAAAATTATTTTTAAAAAAGATATATTCATGTAGGGGTATATTTGATCTTTCTCACACATTTTTTTTTTACTTTTTCGATTGAACAACTAATTTGAATTTATTATTTTGATAGCCAAAATCATTTTTTCACTAACTTTCTTGTAAAATCTGTCATATATAACCCCATTTTTTTTATAGATACAAAATATAAATTACAATATATCCAAAAAACAATTGTTTTGAATATTCTCCTTACTTTTTTTTCATTCACGATTCTTTTTTTTATTTCTCATATTTTTATAATAAAGAATAAAATAAAAAATAAAAGAAGAATAATAAACTCATATAATGATAATCAATGAAGTCAAAATATGTGTGAAAACGGTCATATATACCCCAACATGATTTATTTTTTTATAAAAATAATAACTTTAGTTAGATAAACAGGTATATGTGAGCGACTTTTGTAACAGTGAGAGTAATATGTGTCACGACCCGAGCCTACACCTTAGACGTGAACGGCACTCGAGAACCATTGGTGGTCCCCAAGCGAACCCTCATCGTGGTTGACTACAAGAGGAAGACGAACTCAAGCATACAAGAGCTTAAAAACTAAATTAAATTCATTGAACTCCAATAGTGAATTTAAGAATTTTTGAAAAATACACAAAAGAAAGTAAATACAACAAACTCTTCAACTCTGTCTATCTATGAAGCCTCTACGATTATAGAAAGATATCGGGACGAGACCCACGACATCTCAAAACTACTAACTGTATGGTAAAGGTAAAGTCCTCTGGAATATAAGAAGGCTCACCAAAGCTGACTGGAATATCACATGACCTCAACGAAACGCCTGTTGGTGATCCTGAATACATGTATCTGCATCATGAAACGATGCAGGGCAACTGTGTCACGCCCCGAGCCTACACCTCAGATGTGGCTGGCACTTGAGAACCATTGTTGGCCCCAAGCGAACCCTTGGCCTGACTTACTTTCTCAGCGGAAGACTCTAAGCATTATTACAATGATCAAATGCACTTACTCAATTGTTTAATAAAATAACTTAGAATGTTTAAAAGAAAAAACTTTCAACTTGGAAAAAATGGCAACTCAAGTCTTAACATATGAAATGATAATCTAAAGAATACTGAACTACTAACTGTCTATGAAGCCTCAAACAAATAGGGATGTCGGGACAAGACCCCCGATCATCCTATCAATGAAATACTGAAAGCAAAATAAAAGGAGTCCTTCGGAATGCAAGGAGGCTCACCAACTGACTCTGAGTGCTCAACTGGATCAACGAGGCACTGGGTGATGATCCTGGTGATGCTTATCGTGACCAACGACATTAACCTATGGTTCGAGTGTCTACGATCGTCGATAATATAATAACCCAAACAAGGGTTTGGGTCGTGTCCCAAGGGAGTGGTAGTGAAAATAGTAGTTAGGCTAGAATTTTGTTCTAGTTAGCTATATTTTGAGAAATTATCGAATAGAAACAAAGTAAATTCAAGTGGGTGACACAAAAGTGTCAAATATCAAAGGGGTTTTATCACAAGTAGCTAAAACAACAAAAATAAAGAGAAAATTCAAGTATGGGAGAAAGTTCTTGGG
>NW_006239357.1:33605-33798 GCF_000226075.1 Solanum tuberosum
TCGACGATTCACCCTTTGGTGTAGTTCGTCGCCGTCTTGCACTAGCCTTCAGCATCGCCGTATTCTGTGTCATTGGACGACATAGTATTGCTTCGCGGAACTATTCGGTGAAGCGCTGACTACTCCTTTCATCGCCCTTTTGATCCTGCTCCTTTAGGGCTTCGCGTACTGGAACAAAAGGCGGAGTGTGTCC
>NW_006239357.1:33923-36575 GCF_000226075.1 Solanum tuberosum
TAAAAATTAATAACAAGTTTAGTATTTATAGACTTCAGAAAATAGTGATGGCGGATCTTTCAGCGAGGTTAGTCGGAATCGCCGATTAACTCGACGATTCACCCTTTGGTGTAGTTCGTCGCCGTCTTGCACTAGCCTTCAGCTTCGCCGTATTCTGTGTCCCTTCTGCGTATCGCCAAGTGTGCTTGGCGATGCTCAGGCTTCAGCTTCTTCGTTCTTTTCAGCCTTTTTGTTCCTTTTTGCGCCTAAGTGTCCATGCTTCCACTAAAACTTCAAATACCTAAAATTTAAGTGTTTTCATCAGATATTTAGAACAAATAAACATTTGAGGACACTATTTCTATTAAAATAAAGCCCTAAATGAGTCTAATTTGTGGACTCATCAACACCCCCAACTTAAACTTTTGCTTGTCCTCAAGTAAAACTCAAGTTCAACAGTTCAAATAGAATGTCTCAAATAGTGCTACACAAGACTAAATCATGAACATACACAACAAGACTCAAATTACCCAAGCAAAGATCAATTGAGTACTCAAAGATTCAAGTTGTGACACACCATTACCAAAGATTCCCATGCTCACAATACTTGCTACTAATGCAAGTTCAGGTTCAACAACAGTATCTAAATGCCCTCACACAAAGAATGATTCAATATTCACACACAGGGGTAAATCAATTTAAGATCAGGAATCAGATGCAACGCTCACACTCAAAAAGAGGAACACAATGCATGTTTTCACCCATAGGTTTGCCCTTATTTTCCAATCAACCTTCGGTTCGACTTACTCAAGCTCAAAAAGGTCTTTTCAAGGCCTGTAATGGGGCTGAGTGCAAAGGAATAGTCATTTAGGCTCGGTGACTTTTTATCCTCATGAGATGTGATGTTCTCAAAACCTCCTTTTCCCTTCCCTTATCACTTTTTGTTCTAGTACTTCTAAGCCATCATTTTATTCATTCTCCATGTATTGCTTGGAAACTCGATTTCTTTCTGCACTTTTATTCCACAATTTTTCTTTTTCATTCTTTTCTTTTCTTTTTCTCTTTTTATTTATTTATTTATGGAGGGTTTCCATTTTGTTTTGCAATACCATGGCCTAAGTTGGCTATTCAGTTAAAAACATCTCAAGAGGATTATAGGTAGTTAATGAAGTAAGGTCTAGGGTTCATCAAACTTCCTCCAAAGAAAGGTAAGGCTGAAAGGATGTTTAAGAGAGTTTCACACGCTCACGGGTAGGCCACAAAAGAGGGATATGTCAAATTGCCTCACACTCTCTAAAGTTGCCTAAGATCATTTCAAGAGCACACCTTACTAAATCAATCAGACTAACGGGGAAAATTCTAGGTTTATTCTTGCATGGTTCAAAGTAAGCTCATCACACAAGGCATTGACACTAAAGCCAAACAAGACTACACACTTTCGCTAGTGTGCAATGATCATCACAAGAGAGTCAACTCGATAAAGGTCTAATCACAATGAGATGCAAAAACCTTATTTGGTCTCGTCGTAGCCGCACATTCATGTTCGTTCGATTGAGAGCACTATTCAAGTCATCGGTATTGATCGAAAGCGAGACTTGAATTTGCAAGAGAACAACCACTTTTAACACAAGAGGTGGCAATTTTTTTAAAAAAAATTAAAAATTTTCGGAAGGGTTAAAATCTTTTTACAATTTTAAAAATATGAATGAGCCACAAGCTCAAACATCCACGACAAACAGTATACAACACAGTTAAAGACAGACAACCCAAATATACGCAAAAACACAAATGTCAACACAAAAGGTGTGGGCCTCACCCCACCACAATAAATGCGTTTGTCCTCAAATGCAAGTGATAAAATATTCAGCAGTAAAAGTAAAAGAGGGGATCCTGTCAACACGCTTGCTCCATCCGTCGGGGCATTACTGCCCGATGCATTAGCCTAGAATTCGACAATAGTCCCTGGATTATCATTCTGGGTCTCTATGTGTTCATTTGCCCTAGTTTCTGCAGCGATGTTAGCTGCAACCATTCCGTCCACTTTACAGCTTGCCAAAAAGGAGTTGATAGCCGTGTAGAATCCATGCTTCCACGAAGGAATAATGGGATCAATGGGGACCCTCTTGCTGGAACTTGTTGTGTTACTCTCTCTTTTTTTTGGCCAATCCTTCTACCTTTTCGTCTCTTTTGAAATCTCGTGCTCTTATATGTCGGGGTGGCATGTCTCTCCCTGCGACCTTTGGTGTAGCCATTTCATCAAAAGCCTTAGAGAAAAAGTTAGACAATATTTAAACAGGTGCAGGGAAGTTTCGAGTGTAGAGTCATTTCGCCAAACCAGTTGGTTAAGTGCTCCTCCACTTAGGCAATTCGCCGAAATAGTGTGCAGAGAGTTCAAGGGTGTAGACATAAGGATGAATAGAAAGCTTTCAGTGAGTCGCCGAATATACTCGATGACCTAAACTTGGTCGCCAAGAGTTACAGATTCGATACATATTTGGCATTAAATTAAAGGTGAAATGGGGACGTTAGGCGAACCGCCGAGCAGTTCGGTGAGCTATACTCAACTCGCCAAACAACCAAACAGCCAAACAGCCAAACATGTCTATTTTCAAACCATTTATATCAAATCCAACCCGGCAATCCCTGATAACGAAATTTAAGCCTCTACAAAAC
>NW_006239357.1:36675-38911 GCF_000226075.1 Solanum tuberosum
AATACAATATGGCCTAAGAATGCCATAGACTAAAGCCAAAACTCGCACTTAGAGAACTTGGCAAACAACTCTCTATCTTTTAAAGTCTTGAGAACTATTCTAAGATGACTAGCATGATCCTCATCATTCCTTGAATATAATAGTATGTCATCAATGAAGACGATGACAAACATATATAAATAAGGTTTGAATATCCTATTTATAAGGTCCATGAACGCTGCAGGTGCATTGGTTAAACCGAACGACATGACCAAAAATTCATAATGACCATAACGGGTCCTTAATGTTGTCTTGGGAATATCACACTCCCTTACTTTCAACTGATGGTAGCCAGATATGAGGTCAATCTTAGAAAAACAAGAAGCACCCTGAAGCGGATCGAAAAGATCATCCATTCTCGGAAGAGGATACTTGTTCTTGATGGTAACCATGTTCAACTGACGGTAATCTATACACATCCTAAGGGAACCATCTTTCTTTCGCAAAAAAAGACCGGAGCGCCCCAAGGTGGGACACTTGGTTGAATGAAACCCTTATCAAGGAGATCTTTCAACTGTTCTTTAAGTTCTCTCAACTCTGCTGGTGCCATTCTATATGGCGGTATAGACATAGGACAAGTATCTGGAAGAACTTCTATACTGAAATGTATCTCTCTCTTAGGAGGGACTACGGGTAGATCATTGATGTTTGCATAATCAAGACACAACTTCCAATGCAAGTGTCTACGATCGTACAATAGTAAAGTAACCCAACCAAGAGTTGGGGTCGAGCCCCAAGGAAGTAGTTTCGAGAATTAATAAAAAAATAAAATTTATTTCTAATTAGTCATAGATAAAAACATTATCGAATAAGAACATGTTAAATCTAAAAGGAGATACAATAGTGTAAATTAACAATGGGGGTTTGTCACAAGTAAACAAAAAACAAGCAAAAAAATGCAAAGAGTACTAAATCAAAGGAGAATGGGGATTCTTGGGATGTGATAGGAATATGGGATAAACTTAACTACTGGTTACATGCTTTTGATAATAAATCCGTTGAATATTTGTGACTAGGCTAGACTATAGTGGGAGTAAATTCTCTCTCGAGCAACTTACCCCGAATCAACTCGGTTTCTCTCAAACACCGAGTTGCCGCCTAAAGACAACCTCCACCTTAGCCCACTCACTCTCTCGAGCAGAGTGTGTGGGAGAAGGACTAGGGTTCACTCTCTCGAGCTGAACCTCATGTCAACCCAATCCCACCGGCCATCAATTTAGTAGTCTTAGTTTTACGAGCTCTCTCTCGAGCAAGCCAAAAACACAAAGGTGAAATCGTATTTGCAACTACAATTTCATTAAGTTCCACCACAACTGTTAAGGGAAATCACATCTAAATAACAAATAAATCATTAACAAGCATGACCCAATAGATAATCTAACCCATATTCAGAAAATCACACCCCAAGAATTGAGGTTTTAGCTAGACATGTAAAAGAGATAGAAATTTATACCAATATGAGTTTGCATTCAAATGGTTATGAAGATTTAAGTCTCAAAACAAGAAAAGAGTGAATAATCCACAAGACCCAAGTCCAAATTCTTGGAGTTGAAACCCTTTGAATCTTCAAGTTCTTCAAAAACACTCTCCAAACTTAGAGCTCAAAAATTCTATGTTAAAAATTTCTATATTAAAAATCTCATATTAAGCTACAACTCTCAACGAGTATTTATAGTTTTCAAAAATCTGTGCTGCAGCAGATCATTCGGCATTGTTAGTCGAGATCACCGATCAACTGGGCGATGCGCCCTTTGGTAGGTTTCATCACCGTCTTGCTCTATTCTTCAGCATCGTCGTGTTTTAGATCATTCGGTGACATAGTACTCCTTCACGAAACTGCTCGGCGACACACTGACTACTCCAATTTGATCCTTTCTTTCAGGGCTCAGCACACTGGAACAAAAGGCGAGGATAAGATCTTTTGGCGAATCACTAAATGGGTTCGGCGATTCTTAGATCTTTATTTCTTCGTTCTGTCAGCTGCCTTTGTTCCTATTTTTGCTAGGTAGTGACCATGTTTTCCCTCAAACTCCCAATACCTGAAACTTAATGGTTTTCATAAGATATTGAGATAAAATATGAATTTGAGGATGCTAATTCTATTAAAACATAGGCCTAAATGAGTCCAATTTGTGAACTCATCACAAAGTAAATCTAATTTTAAATGAGTCCAATTTGTGGACTCATCAACACCCCC
>NW_006239357.1:39087-39235 GCF_000226075.1 Solanum tuberosum
CAAATGTGCACTCAAAGTTTCAAGTTGTGACATACCATTATCAAAGAATCTCGAACTCACAATAGCTGCTTCAAATGCAAGTTCAACCTCAATTATAGTGTTCAAATGCCCTCACACAAAGAATGATTCTATATTCACACAAAAGGTT
>NW_006239357.1:39274-40434 GCF_000226075.1 Solanum tuberosum
GATAAAGAAAGGTCTAGTTTTCATCAAGTTTCTTCCAAAGAAAGGTAAGGCTCAAGGGGTGTTCAAAAGCGGTTCACACACTCACACGGTAGGGCACAAAAGAGGTATATATAAAATTGGCTCACACTTTTAGAAGTTGCCTAAGATCATATCTAGAGATAGCATCACTTAGTTGATTGGACCAACGGGGCAAATTCTAGGATCCATCATGCATAGTTCACAGGTAAGCTCATCATACTACGCATTGACACTATAAGTCAAACAAGACTCCACACTGTCGCTAGTGTTCAACGATCATCACAAGAGACTCGATTTGATCATTGGCTAGTCACAACGAGATACAAAGAGTTCACATATTGTCTATGCAACTTCATTTGGCCTCATTGTAGCCGCACATTCATGCATGTTCGATTACAAGCAGTATCCAAGTCATCGGTATTGATCAGAACCGACACTCAAATTTGCGAAGGAACAACCACATTCAACACAGAAGGGGTGGCAAAAGTTTTTTGGAAGGGTGAAAATCATTTCGCAATTTAAAACACGGAGCCACAAGCTCAAACCTTCCACAAAAACATTATTAACCCAATTATAACTTATAACCCAAATACATAAACAAAACACGATTCACGAATAGCACACAAAGGTGGGACTCACCCCACCACAAACAAAAACATTTGTCCTCAAATACAAATAAATAAAATTTCCAGAATGTAAATTAAAGGAAAACAAAGAGGGAGGTAAAGAGGGGGATCCTGTCTATGCAGTCTCTCCATCTATCTGGGCCTCAGTGCCCGATGTAGTACCCTGAATATGGACATCAGTGCCCGAAGTCACCTCAGGGGGAACAGCGGTACCGGATTCACTAAGGTCTGTTGAGTGTGTGTTTGCCAGAAAGATATGCATTGCTCTGTTAAATCCCCTGGCCCATGATGGAATATTAGGGTCCAGGGTAATGCTCTTCCTGGCAGAAGTGGTCCTTTTTCCCTTGCCTTTCCCAATAGTTGTTGGAAGTTTCATAGATTTGCCTTCGACATAGCTGTCTCCTCCTCATTTATCGCACTCCCTTTTTATTTCTCTTGGGCTGGTTTTATTCTTTCCACAACTTTGATTTAGTCATGTTTGCAAAGTCTTGAAGAGAAGTTAGAAAAACTTAAACA
>NW_006239357.1:40534-41707 GCF_000226075.1 Solanum tuberosum
GTGAACTTCAACCCATACTCATGAACACTCAAGGAATTCTGCTTAAGAGTATGAAATTCTTGTACCTCAGCCTCTTTCAGTTTTCGGAGAAAGAAACGCCCCAAGAGGACTCCTTAAAACATGCCCAACTCTCCGGGTGTGCATCCTCAGCTCTACCCTGTTTCCACTGGTCAAACCAAGTCCTAACAACATTATTCAGTTGATATGCAGCTAGTTCAACTCGCTCAGTATCGGCAACATGCATAACCTCAAATACCTTCTTCAGTTCCTCAATAAAACTCTCTGGATCCTCAGTAGTGCTTGAACCCGTGTAACTTGGAGGATTCATCCTCAAGAACTCTTGGATCCTTAAAGTATCAGTCACTTCCTATCTAGCTCCTCTTTATTGCCCAACCTGGTTAGTCACAACTTGGCTCAACATCCAGATAGCCTCACGGAACTCAGCATTGGTAACTTCTCGTTGGGGTTGCACTTCAGGTGCATTAGGTACCCCTTGATCCTCAACATTACGACTAGTAGGACGACCTCTAACAGCTCTTCGTGGAGGCATGATTATTTGAAAACAAGCGCAAGCACGAATTAGAAGAAAATCTTTAGAGATCAAACTCTAACGCACGGAATGAGTGTGAAAGAAATGAGAAATTTTCCCAAGTGTTGCAGCCTCCTAATTATAGATGTGGCACGCTTCACACCGATAACTAGGAGTCTATATACACAGCTTCATAGACTCGCTAGGACTCTTGAACTCTGGGCTCTGATACCAAGTTTGTCACGCCCCAAGCCTACACCCTGGACGTGGCTGGTACTTGAGAACAATTGTTGGCCCTAAGCAAACCCTTGGCCTGACTTACTTACTCAACGGAAGACTTTAAGCCTTATTACAATGATCAAATGCACTTACTCAATTATTTAATAAAATAACTTAGAATGTTTAAAAGTCAACATTCAACTTGGTCAAAATGGCTACTCAAGTCTTAACATATGAAATGATAATGTAAAGACAACTGAACTACTAACTGTCTATGAAACCTCTAAAACAAAGAGGGATGTCGGGACAAGACCCCCGATCATCCTAACAATGAAATACTGAAAACAAAATAAAAGATGTCCTTCGGAATACAAGGAACCTCACCAACTTACTCTGAGTGCTCAACTGGATCAACGAGGCGCTGG
>NW_006239357.1:43593-45434 GCF_000226075.1 Solanum tuberosum
GATACTCAACTCAATATAAAGCAACAATAAAAGATGCAATATATCGAAAGCTTTGAAAATAGTAGATAGCAAGTCAATGTATTAAAAAATACAATGTAACTCTGTTTGTAGGCAAGAATACAAAATAAACTCTGTGTATAAAAGAATACAAAATATCTCTGTCGGAGTTTTTCTAACCAACAACCATCACTATGAGCTATGAGATAGTACAACGTCTCACCCACGCTGCCAGAACTATCTAATACTTTGTCAGGGTATAAGACCTACTAACTAAGTGGATCCACTAGTCTATTCGAAAAAGCATTAAGGAATCATCTAAAAGGTATGAACCTTTCTACCCACGTTAGCTACATGGTTTATGGGGGCTATGAGTTATCTGAACTCTCCCCCATATCGGTGCTCAATACTACTCCTAACATATACTAGCTTATATGTTTAAAAACCTATCTTTTTCTATGGTTTGAGATTATTACTCAAAAATATTTTCTCTTAAAAGAGATGGTACTCAAACTGCTCAGAACTCTTTTGGAAATCTCAGTTTCCTCTCATCTTAAATGTGAAAACATTTACTCTCGGGAATGCTTAGTTCCTATATATCATTTTAAAGAAAAAGAACTCAAGTCTGCTCTTTCTCAAAAACATTTCAAAATCATATTATAATATGATCATTGATGACTCGGAAAGTCATGCTGCATAAACATTGATGGTATATCTAGATACCATACTGCTCATACATTGATGACATACTCGATTGTCATACTAATCATGTTTTAGAAAACTCTTTTCTCAAAACGCATCCTTACTTTCTCAAAACTCAGTTTAAGAACTCAAGTGTTGGCTTTAAAAACTTTTTAAAAATTTATAACTCCAATAATAGGGTTCTTGTGGAATTATGAACATGAACGACTCAACTCAGAGATCTCAATAACAATAAAGAACCACAGTACTGAAAACTCAAGACTTAATGATACTACTCATCTCTAGACTGCTCGAATCCAGGGTCTAAATAACAATATGGAACTCATGTATACGACTTTTCTCTTTCGCATACTTACTTTCTCAAAACTCAGTTTAAAACTCATGTGTTGGTTTTGAAAAACTTCTCAAGATTTAAAACTCAAAATAGGCTTCATGCCGAATTATAGACATGAACAAATCAACTCAAGGATCTCAATAAAAATAGAGAGACTCAAAATCCTAGTTCTGCCACTGATGATAGTCTTACATACTTGGAAGAAAAGGCTCTTGAAGAATCTTGAAAAAGACCCTGATTATTGATGCTTATCGTAACCAACGACACTATTCTACGGTATGAGTGTCTACGATCGTCGATAATATAGTAACCCAACCAAGGGTTGGGGTCGTGTCCCAAGGGAGTGGTTTTGAGAATCAGTAGTCAATTAGAATTTCGTTCGAATTAGCCGTAGCTAAAAACATTTGCGATAAAATACATTGTAAATTAAAGGGGGGTGACACAGAAGTGTCAAATATCAAAGGGGGTTTTGTAACAAGTGATAAAATAGCAAAATAAACAAGCAAATCAAGTATGGGGAAAGGTTTTTGGGATGTGACCGCAATACATGTTGAGATAAATCATTGGGTACATGCTTTCAATAGGAAATTTGCAAAACAATAGTGACTAGGCTAACCTTTAAATGGAAATAAATTCCCTCTTGGGCAACTTATCCTGTTTCAAATGTGTTCCTCTCGTACACCCATTTGCTGCATGAAGACCAGCCTACGCCTTACCCCACTCACTCTCTCGAGCTGAGTGTTAGGATATGGGACTAGAGCTCACCCTCTCCGGTTGAACCTCATGTCGACCCAATCCTTAGGCCATC
>NW_006239357.1:45557-46170 GCF_000226075.1 Solanum tuberosum
CTAACATGATAAAGAAATCAACTGGGTATAAGAAATTAAACATTGGATTAAGCTACGGAAAAAGAATAAGGAAGACCCACTTCCAACTTGGGAAAGATGAACTTCTTTCTTCAAGTCTCAACAAAGCCCTCTCCAAACTTGAGAGAATAATACAGAAAAATACTATAGACTAATAATAATTTTTACTCTAAAAATTTCCTCCCTAAGACTATAACTCTAACTAGTATTTATAGTTTTCACAGATTGTGCTGTGGAGGATCGCTCGGTGACATTAGTTGAGATCGTCGATGAACTCGACGATCCGCCCTTTAATCAGCTCATCGCCTTCAGTGTCTTGCCTTCAGCATCCTCATATTCTGGATCATTGGGCGGTACAGTATTGCTTCGCGGAACTACTCATCGACTCGCCGACTACTTTTTTCCTCAACTTTTGATCCGCTTCCTTCAAGGCTTCGCGTACTGGAACAAAGGGTGGTGCATTTCAATTCGACGACTTGCCAAGTTGGACTAGGCAATCCACACTCTCATTTCTTGTTCTTTTCAACCCTTTTTGCTCCGTTTTACGCCTAAGTGCCCATGCTTCCAATAAAACTTCAAATACCTGAAACTTAAG
>NW_006239357.1:47400-80523 GCF_000226075.1 Solanum tuberosum
TGCACTTCTTGACTTCTCCTTTTCTCTTTCACCACACCCCCAACTTAGGCTTTGGCCTAAGTTGGCTATTCGCTAAACCACAACTGAAGAGGATTTTAGGTAGTGGTTCAAGTAAGGTCTATGGTTCGTCAATGTTCTTCCAAAAGAAAGGTAAGGCTCAAAGGGTGTTCAAAAGAGTTTCACATGCTCACGGGTAGGCCACAAAAAGAGGTATATGTTAAATTGGTTCACACTCTTCAAAAGTCGCTTAAAATCATCTCAAGAGTACACCTCTCTAAATCAATCAGACTAACGGGGTAAATTCTAGGTTTATTCATGCATGGTTCAAAGTAAGCTAATCACACAAGGCTTCGATACTTTAATAAAAAAAGACTAGACACGTTCGCTAGTGTGCAACAGTCCTTACAAGAAAATCAATTTGATAAATGGCTAGTCACAACGAGATGCAAAGAGTGCACATATTGTCTATGTAACTTCATTTGGCCTCCTCGTAGCCGTGCATTCATGTTTGTTCAATTGGGAGCACTATTCAAGTCATCGATATTGATCAAAACCGAGACTCAATTTTTTTTGCAAAAGAACAGCCACTTTCATTTTTGGAAGGGTCAAAGTTATTTTGCAATTAAACCCAAAAAAGAGCCATAAGCTCAAACAATCGCAAAGCAATTTTAAAAACACAAACTAAAAACATAAAAGCCCAAATGTAATCACAAAATGCGAACATCAAATAGCACACAAAAGGTGTGGGCTTTGTGACCTCACCCTACCACAATTGAAAATATATTTGTCCTCAAATATATGACAATAATCCAGAGGTCAAATTAAAGAAAGACAGAGATAGGGCTAGAGTATAATCCTGGTTAGGCAGTTGTTTCGAGTAGTAGTCCTTCAACGGATGTCTTGTAAAGCAGAAGATATGCCGGGGACGGTTTATGCATTGCCGAGTGATTCATCAAGCTCTGTACAGCTTCAACCCATGCTCTCGAGTGATCAATCAGCTACGTTTTTGTGCGTTGGCCTGCAGCTTATCTAATTCGTTCGCATTTGGTGACAACGCTTTCACTTCTGAGTGATTCGGCACTTCTCCAAACAAATTTTTACTTCGCCGAGTTTTACGGAACTTCTCAATAGTTGTGGATGTTCAAACGGCGGTGACCATTGGGGTCGCCAATCAAGTAGGCGAATCGCCGAAACCTTTCTAAGCTCGCTAAGTTTTACAGACTCGAGGCTTAGAGGGTGCATTGAGTTAACCGCCGAAATAGCATTGCTCACCGGTGTCTTCGGCGATTCGCCAACTGGATCTGCTGCTCGCCGTTCTGCACCTCTTTGGCACTTACCACACTTAAATCTGTAAGACTAAGACACTATTATTTTACTAGTACGCAAATATAAGATAATATGGGGTTTTGGGTTGCCTCCCAAACAGCGCCTGAGTTAATGTCGCAGCACGAAGCAAGTCAAAGACTACTCTTCCTCCTCGAAATCACCCATGGTGTAGTTAGGTGAATCCTTGGCGAATGGTGGGTATTGACATGTCATCAACTGGTTTATCTGAGCATCTTGCACCTGAATCGTCATGGAGTTTGCGGTGGTCATTTCATTTAGCATTTCAATGTTGTCTTTCATGTCATTCAACTTTGTGTCTTGTTCTTTGAGTTTTTGCTGAATGATTGAAAGGGTATCATCTTTTTGCACACCTTCATGCTTCTTTCCATGTTTGCACTCTCGAAAGAAGAAGTCCTTCTCCCTCTCCCTAGCTTGTTCTTCCAATCCAAACACCCGTTTAGATAAGACATCTACTTGAGCCACCAATTTGTCACGTTCGTATTTCTTTTGAGTTTCTTTGCTGGCTTCGACCATATTGTCAAGCAATGTGGCGACAATTTCGTAGGGTTGGTTTAGCATTTCACCTTCGAAAAGGTGCTCAACTATGCTTCTATTTTTGTGGTTCGAGACCCCGATAGAAGCAGTCCAGCAGTGTCTTATCAGGCATTCCATGAGATGGGCATGTTAGCAAAATTGTTTGAATCTCAGCCACAATTTCGGAAGTTTCTCCTCCCTTGCCTGTTTGAAGGTCAAGAAGTTGTCCCTGAGGTTCAATAGTTTCAAAAGGGGATGATTCGTGTGGTATCTATAGTGATTTTCCATCCTTAGGTTCCTGCTTTGATATTCAAACTAGCAAAACAAAACTACAATTTAGATTAGTAAAACTAAAATTAGAAAGAATCAAAAAATTTATTCAACTACAAAATCCCAAATAACACCACCCCCGATAGCGGTGCCATTTTGATGCTTATCGTTACCAACGACACTATCCTACGGTATGAGTGTTTACGATCGTCAATAATATAGTAACCCAACCAAGGGTTGGGGTTGTGTCCCAAGGGAGCGGTTTTTGAGAATCAGTAGCCAATTAGAATTTTCGTTCGAATTAGTCGTAGCTAAAAACATTTGCGATAAAATAGATTGTAAATTAAAGGGGGTGACATAAAAGTGTCAAATATCAAAAGGGGTTTTCTAATAAGTGATAAAACAACAAAATAAACAAGAAAATCAAGTATGGGGAAAGGTTCTTGGGATGTGACCGCAATACAAGTTGAGATAAATCGTTGGGTACATGCTTTCAATAGGGAATTTGCAAGACAATAGTGACTAGGCTAAGCTTTAAATGGAAATAAGTTCCCTCTCGGGAAAATTACCCTGTTTCAAACGCGTTCCTCTCGAACACCCATTTACCGCATGAAGACCAGCATATGCCTTACCTCACTCACTCTCTTGAGCTGAGTGTTAGGATATGGGACTAGGGATCACCCTCTCGGGCTGAACCTCATGTGGAACCACTCTTTAGGCCATCGGTCTAGTGCTTTTGGTTTCGCGACCTCCCTCTCGGGCAAGCCGAAAACACATGGGTGGATTTGTATTTGCAACTACAAACCCTTTAGATTAAACCACAACCATTTGGTGAAATCACCATTAACATATATCTAACCTATCATCAAGCAAGACCCAACAAGAATATCAACCCATATTTGCTAAATCACACCCCAAGAATGGGGTTTTTAGCCACACATCAAGATATAAGAAATTATACCTATCCTGATAAAAAAATCAACTGGGTATAAGAAATTAAACCTTGAATTAAGCTACGGAAGAAGAATAAAGAAGACCCACTTCCAACTTGGGAAAGATGAACTCCTTTCCTCAAGTCTCCATAAAACCCTCTCTAAACTTGAGAGAAAAATCCAGAAAAATACTATAGACTAATAATATTTTTTACTCTAAAAATTTCCTCCCTACAACTACAACTCTAACTAGTATTTATAGTTTTCACAGATTGTGCTGCAGAGGATCGCTCGACGACATTAGTTGAGATCGCCGATGAATTTGGCGATCCGCCCTTTAATCAGCTTATCACCTTTAGTGTCTGGCCTTCAGCATCCTCATATTCTGGATCATTGGGCAGTACAGTATTGCTTCGCGGAAATTATCAGCGACTCACGGACTGCTCCTTTCCTCGCCTTTCGATCCACTTCCTTTAAGGCTTCACGTACTGGAACAAAGGGTGGTGCATGTCAATTTGGCGACTCGCCAAGTTGGACTAGGTGATCCGCAAACTCTCATTTCTTGTTCTTTTCAGCCCTTTTTTCTCCGTTTTGTGCCTAAGTGTCCATGCTTCCAATAAAACTTCAAATACATGAAACTTAAGCATTTTAATCAGTATTGAGATAAAACAAGCATTCAAGGACACTATTTCTATTAAAATAAAGCCCTAAATGAGTCCAATTTGTGGACTCATCAATTATAAACCTCGAAACCCTAGCTTAAAGGTACGATCAAGAAAACACTTATTTTGATTCTTGAATTAGTTTATTGAAATCTCTTTGACCAAGAATTATTATTTTCATAATTGTATGAACGAATTTGAGTTGGAAAGAATGGAATTCTTCGAGAAAAACTTACCTTGAAGAAGAATCTTGAAAGAGATTGGAAGAATCTTGAAAAATATTGAAAGAGTCTTGAATGAAGTCTTCTACTTTGATTTTTCTTTAGGGTTTTGTCTTAGGGTTTGAGAGAGAAGAGAATGATGGATTAAAAGATGAAAATCTGATTGTTTTGAGCCTTCTATTAGTCAAGAAATTTGTTTAGGATTTTCTTGGAGGTAAAAAGACAAAAAACGACCCTTTTTAATGTTTTCCCATCGGTTAATTCATAACAGCACTGTATCACATTACTAAAATAGTCATAACTTTTTACTCAGAAATTGAATTAACGCGAAATTGGTGGCGTTTGAAAGTAGATTTTAATGCCTTTAATTTTATAGGTTATGGATCACATAACTCTTTATATTCAAAAATATATGGTCGTTTGAAGTTGACCCAAGTAGAATTTTACATCAAAACTTAATCGATATGGAAACTTTAAGAACACTTATCAAGAACTCATCAAGAAATTAAATTGCCTAATATTTATGGATATATTCGCAAAAGAAACTCATGATTGGCCTGTGGGTTAACAAATTCAACACTATGGAAGTTTGCATACCCCAAAGAACTAGGCTCTTGGCGAAATCTAGGATTTCTTGAACAAAAGGTTGAAACTTTGAACTTTTTCTCCTCTTGAATCTTCTCTCTGAAACCCTAAACTCTTTTGAAGATGAATGAAACTGATTCTAATCAGTTTAGACTCCTAAAACCTTACTAAAAATGTTTAACTCTGATTGGGTAAGGAAAAGACCAAAATATCCTTCACATTTTTGGGTAACTTTCCTTATTTGGACAACCCGATTTCAAACTGACATATCTCCCTTATACAAGCTCAAAAATTAGCAAACTCGGCGCCGTTGGAAAGAGGATTCCAAGACCATTCATTTGATATCTTATGGGTCTCCTTACTCATCCTGTGCTAAATGTTATGGTAATTTGAATTTGACCTAAAATTTAAAAGAACTAAGGAATGACTTAAATGAATTCTCTTTAATTCTTTTTGGAACTCAAGGTTCTATATCAAGTGACCTGACCTTAATACTTAGGAAATTTTAAATTTCTTGGTAAAATCCTACTCACAACGAGGATGGTTCGAGTCCTAGTTCATAAAATTTCTGGGGTGTTACAATATGTAAGACATTTTTATAAAAGTAGGAGTATATGTGAGCCACTTTTATAATGAGGGTATATCAGTTCTAAATGACAGAGTTGAGGGATTTATCAAACCGTTTTTCCATTAAATTATGTAATTTTTCATAACAAAGCTAATACACTCCAACTTACTTGATACATTTTTATTTTTATTTCTACATAAAATAAGAAGTATAAAGTTAATTATTTTGTTTTTAAAAAAAAGTTAAGCAAATTGATCCATTTTGAGTAACTTCGAAAAACAAAAATTAAGAACATCACCCAACAAAGAGTGACTTAAAAATAATTTTAACAAATAAATAAAAGTTAAAAAAAAAATCACTCAACTGGGAGAAACTTTAATTATTTTTTTTTAAAAAGAAGTTACTAAATTGCTCAATTTGGAGGGGCTTCGAAAAGAAAAATGATGAAGCAAAACACTCAAATATGAGCGACTTTTTAAAAACAATTATTGGTTTAGTTGATATTAAAAACAAATCGCTCAACTTTTAGCGTTGTCCATTTTGGTTAAATAGAAAAAGTAGTCATTTGTGTATTTTAGTTTTAAAAAAAAGGGCCCTTTTGACTCCGGACTCAAGAATCATGCAGGTGTACGAAACCGTACCTTCTTGCAATCTACATATTGTAGTCAATTGCAAGCGCGGACGCTCGTGCTACGATTAAGAAAAGACAGTAACAAGGCAGCTCTCCTTTGGCATGTCAACTATAATATATAGATGCATGCCAATAGAGAGTAGCCCTATCATTGTTTCCTTATTATGATTCACCAAATCTTCTTTCTTTGTGTTAGGATATTAAGAAGAGACAATAACAAGGCAGCTATCCTTTGGCGTGTCAGCTGAAATAAACAATTGCATAGAGCGTAGTCGTAAAACTATTTCGCTTATAAATTCAAGTATATATTTTCCTTCAACAACTCTCTTTTTTTTCCTCGTTTTTCTGCTTTTGTTTTGTCACAAAAGAGCCTTCCAAGCCTATATATTTAATTCTTTTTCAGTTTAAGATATGGTATAAACCCATGGAGAATCAGCATGTCTTGTCATTTTTATGATGTGTGGACTGTGGATTTATCTTCTTGTTTTTTATAGGGTCGGAAAATGAATAACTTTTGTATCTCAATAGCATTTCATTTCGTGAAGCTCCTTTATGAAAATATTTTCATCAAATTCCCCCTATTGACTTGGCCATGAATTTAAGATGTAGAAAAAAAGTTGTTGAAAGGAGGAGATATTGCTTGATTTTGTGACTATGAAGTGAGTCATTTAAGTACTCTTTCACAACATATCCTCTATCATATTCCTCTTACCTTATCCATCTACTTTTCTATTTCAGGTCTGTTTTTGCTTTCATATGACTTTTCGATTTTTAAAGTGTCAGTTTCACTTAATTAGGCGCTTTTTGTGTCTATGATGAAGTGTTCTTGACTCTTTTACAACATATCCTTGGTCACATTCTTCATCTTCCTCTTCTTTTTTCTGTATCGACATTTCTTTGCAAGGTCATATTTGCTTAAGTGGCTTTTTGATTTTCCGAGTGTCAGTCTCACATAATTTAGTCCAGGATGAAACACAATTTTTTTGTCTAGCACACAAATATGTATATTTACTCAAATTAATTACACAACTCCGTGTGTCATCAATTCCCAAATTTATTTCATTCAAATGAAAAATATATATTATAAGTTGTTGATCTCGTGCACACTTCTCTTATCTCCAAAATGAAACATATCACTACTAGAAATAAAGGTATTCCCATAGCGAATCAATGAAAAAATTGTGTTATACAAAACATGAATTTCCATGAATCATAATAAATATAAGATACCTTGCATAAAAGAACATAAAAGAGATGTACAAAAACATCCAAAAAGGGAGTAGACCATTACACTTACTTCATATCATGAAATTACGCCCTCTGTCCAACAATAGTTGTCCAATATTTACTTTGCACACTTCTTATGAAACTATAAATAGAAGGGTTAATTTTACTATATCACATATGAATATAATAAATATAATGTCTTAAAAAAATGTAATAAGAAAATGGCTATAATTAATGATAAATGTAAATGAGGAATTAAGTGTAAAATTATTTATTGATTTCATAAAATGGACAAGTATTGTTGGACATCCAAAATAATATAGTGGACAACTATTGTTGGACGGAAGGAGTATTTACTACCAGTAATACTTGACTAGACCATGTAGTGGCCAGTGCTAGTAGAGGTTATTTCTTACGAATCGTGATGCCACTGCCTTCGGTCATATCCAAATCTTCCAGTTTTAACCCTTCTTGTAACACATAATTGAACTTGTGCACAAGCCTTGCTAATGCTAGCTCATTTATCACAACAGCAAAAGCAGTTCCTGAGCAGCCCATTCTGCCTGCCCCAAATGGAATAAACTCAAAGTTTAATCCTTTGACATCAATTGTACTATTTAAGAACCTCTCTGATCGGTGCTCCTCTGGATTTTCCCATGGTAAAGCATCTCTTCCGATTGTCCAAGAATTGATAATGACTTGAGTTACAGTGGCTATATGGTAGCCAAGTAAATTTTCATCTTTTACTGATTCTCGAGGAACTAATAGTGGAATCGGTGGAGGAAGCAAGAGTGTCTCTTTGATCATTGCTTTCAGATAGATCATATTGTTGGATAATAAAGAAAGAAGAAACAACGTATAAGAAGAAAAAAGAAGAATTGCATAGAACTTTCATGTTATATTTCTGATATTTTTAAAGAAAATAAATAGGACACTTTAAATAGGAATTAAGACTCAACCACCAAAGAGAAACATGACCCACTAACTTAACCACAACCTTATCCACTAAGCTAAATATTAGCAACCAACATAAAATATTCTTTGACTCAACTAGGACTCCTAACAAACGTGTTAGTCTGCCAACTAAATAGGAACCTCTAATTACATTTGAAAATCAATATTCAAC
Organism: Solanum tuberosum; assembly: GCF_000226075.1. NCBI lineage: Eukaryota > Viridiplantae > Streptophyta > Magnoliopsida > Solanales > Solanaceae > Solanum > Solanum tuberosum. The sequence goes on from NW_006239357.1 coordinate 55,483, forward strand.
ACTTCCCCTTGATGATAATAATGCAACCACATACTGCTTCTTTGAGCTCCAAGAAATTGCTCCAGATACTAAATTGAAAACATTTCCAAAAGTACTCTTTCTGTTATGTACTTCCTGCCCAATCACTATCATTGTATCCTGTCAAGCTGAAATGTGCATCTTTGGAGTACCAAATCCTGGAGTCAACTGTCCCAGCTAGATAACACAAAACTCTTTTGGCAGCAGCAAGATGTTGCTTGGTCGGACTATGCATATACCTAGACAACATACTAACAGAAAACATATATCAGGACGAGTATGTATAAGGTAGTTCAAACCTCCAATAAAGCTTCTGTAGTGACTAGGATCGGCAAGATCTGTGCCATCGTCAAGCTGAAATTTCACATTTGCATTTATGGGTGTGGCAGCTGCTTTACAAGTAAGCATATCGAACTTGAACAGGAGATCTTTTGAATACTTCATTTGAGAAACAAAAATTCCATCTTCTACTTGTTTCACTTGAAGACCAAGAAAGTATTGCAAAATACCTAAATCTGACATTTCAAACTCCTTCATATGTAAGATTTAAATTCAGCAACTAAAATTTCACATGACCCCATATAAATCATGTCATCCACATAGAGAGAAAGTACCAAAAAATCACTCGGACCTTGTTTCTTTACATACAAGGTAGGCTTATTTTCGCTCCTTTCAAATCCATTCCTCATGAAGTACGAGTCAATTTTGTTGTGACATGCCCATGGTGCTTGTTTTAGCCCCTAAAGAGCTTTCTTGAGCTTGTATAATTTGCTTTCATGGCCACTAACACCAAAATCCTCAGGTTGGGAAACATAAACTTCCTCTTCCAAATCCCCATATAAGAATGAAGATTTAACATTAAATCGATAAATGGGACAACTCAATTTAGCAACCTAAAATAAGAGTATTCACATCATTTCAAAGCGAGCGATAGGTGAAAACGTCTCATCGTAATCAATACCTTGATGTTGTGCATATACTTTAGCTACAAGCCTTGCTTTGTATAGTTGTATGCTCCCATATACATGTCGCTTGATTTTGAACACTTATTTGAGTCCAATGGGTTCCTTCCTTCCAGTATATTCACAAATTCCCATATCTGATTCTGCTCAATTGCTAGCATCTCTTCTATCATTGCATTTTCCATGCTTGAGTCTCTACAACTTTTAACATACAAAGCAAAAGAAATTTTTTCATAAATCTCCCTTAACGATCTGAATTTCACTGGTGGAGTCTCACTGGAAGAATCTCTTGAAGAAGAACTACTACCACTTCCTTAGGGGGTTAAGTTGTGATCACTTACTAGAGCAGAGGTTCTTGATTGATGAGTAGCAAGACTGCTACTTGTCGGAGAAGAGCTGGATGCGTTCCCTGGAACAGAAAATGCTGTAGGTTCTTGCTTAAAAGCTTCACCAGTAGGCGACAATATAATATTGGAACTAACATTCCCAGATAATATTCGAACTAACATTCCCATAATCAAAGTTCCAGCTAACATCTTCAATAAACATAACATTTCTACTGATCAATTTTTCCACTCAGTGGATTATATAGCTTATAAGCTTTGGATTGTGTGCTATATCCAACAAAGATACGTTTCTTTAATTTTTCATCAAGCTTATATCTAGCTTGGGAATTCACCAAAGAATAATCTATACATACAAAGAATGTAATTGGCTTACCTTGGGCTTGTTACCTCTCCATGCTTCATATGGTGTTTCATTAAGAACAACCTTGGTGGGTGAAATGTTCAACATGTAGACAGCAGTAGCTACAACTTCAGCCCAAAAATATTTTGGTACACCTCTAGCTTGCATCATGCTTCTACCCATTTCAACAACTGTCTGATTGTTTCGTTTGGCGATACTATTCTGCTCCGGAGTATATGGCGTTGTGAGATCTGTGTGAATACCATTTTCCTTGCAATAGGTGTTGAATTCATTTGATATGAATTCACCACCTCTATCTGCTTGAAGAGTCTTGATTCTACAACCACTTTGCCTCTCAACAAAAGACTTATATTTCTTGAAATTCTCAAATGTTTCAGATTTCAAATTCAAGAAATATACCTAACTCATTCGACTATAATCATCTGTAAAAAACAGAAAATATTGACTTCCACCTAAGGACTCAACACTTAATGGCCACATAGATCAGCATGCACCAATTTAGGACAAACAGAAGCTCTCGAAGACTTGCCTATAGGAAATGAATTTCTATTTTTCTTCCCATACACACATCCTTCACAAAATTCAAGAGCATCAATTCAAGGCGAACCAACAGCCATATTTCAACGACCTAATAATTGTAACCCCTTTACATTCAAATGATCATACCGCAAATGCCACATATTAGCTTCCGTATTGCCTTTGGTAATAATGCAAAACTTTTAACATCATAAACTTCAAGAGGAAACATTCTATTTTGAGTCATTTGAATGTCAACAATTTTCTGTCCTTAATTTTTATCTTCAATGTTACTGGAATCGTCATAAAACAAAATATAATATCCACAATTCATTGAAGTCCCAACACTCAACAAGTTATTGGCCAAACAAGGAACATACTACAATCATGGAGATGTTTGACATTACCATGACAAGTTTTTAGAGCGATTGTGCCTTTCCCGTCGACTGTCATTTCCAAGACAAACTTTTGACTTCTCTGATTCATCAAGTTCTTTGAACATTGACCTTCTGCCCGACATGTGGTTGGAGCAACCACTATCAATGATCCATACGCCATCTGAACCAACATCTATTGATAAGCGAGCCATAAATAGATTACCCCCCTCTTGTTGTTTCTCAGTGAAATTTGCATGTTGTTGTTCATCTTTCCGTTTTGTCCAACACTCAGCTTCCTTGTGCCCCATTTTTATGCAATAGCGGCACTGAATATTGCTCTTGAATTGTTGGTGCTCACCACCAAACAGGGCTCGTCCTCTGCCAGCACGACCTCATCTACAAAAATTACCTCTGCCTCCATTTCCTCTAGAATTTGAATATTCTAATTTGCCTTTAAAAGAAGACTCCCCCTTTATCTGAAATGTCTTCTCTTCACTCTTTTCTTGAGAATCATTCGGTCTATCCTCATGAGCATGCAATGAACTCATCAATTCATCAAAATCAAAATTAGATAAATCACTGGACTCCTCAATAGCATCTAAGACATGATCAATTCTTTTATTAAGACTTCTCAAAGCTTTAGAAACTATAGTTTACTCGGTGATTTTGTCACCGTATGCCTTCATATGATTAACAATTGCATTTGCCCGAGATAAGTAGCCTTGCACAAATTCACTACTTTTCATGGACGAATTTTTGAAATCAAGTTGGAGTGATTTGATCTTAACAGTCATTACCTTGGTTGAGCCATGGAATTCTTTTTTCAGAATATCCCATGCCTGCTTTGAGGTTTCTGCAACAGCAATTCTGAAAAATATTAAGTCATGCATCCCTTGCTAGATGTAAAATAGAGCCTTGGAGTCCTCCTTTTTGTTCTCCAGCAACCTTTGTGCTTCATCTTCCTCAGTATAGTCCTTCTCCACCAAATCACACAATTCTTGAGACTTGAACAAAGTCTTCATCTCTATGCTCAAAAATTCATATTTATCCCCCATTAAAGATGGGAATTAGTTGTTTAGATGTGGTAGATGCTCCATTGGTAGCCATTCTTTTCTCTCAATTGTCACTTTCTTTTTGCTACTAATTTGCTCTCAGTTTGACCTAACTGGCTCTTGATTCCAATTTTGTTGGATAATAAAGAAAGAAGAAACTATGCATAAGAAGAAAAAAGAAGACAAGTGATTGTATTGACCCATTCAAGCCATGGAATATAATCCCCAATGCTAAAAGTACCCAATAGTGACCTTAGAATTCATTCCACCTTTTCTTTCATTATATTTCCTCCCTAAGGCAACTCCGCTAACTATGTTATTTGTGAGAGAGCAGAAACAATCTCTTAAATCTATCATTGAACTTGAAGAATAACACTTCTTTTTTATTTTTTCAATCATATTCGATATCTTTTTTTCTCTCACATGACGATAAGATTGGAGTCTTTTGTTGATGATAAGGTAAAGCACGGTGGCACTTCTAATTTATCTCCAGTACTCCCCATAGGGACTAAATGACACATCCTTTGAGCCATAAAAGAATATATCAGTAATGCTAGATTTAGGTCTACTTGTGCATACGACATCATGAGTTTTCATGATAGCACGAGCATCTTCGACAGAAGAAGCAACAAACACTGGCTTACTGCCCAAATGAAGTAGCATGACTGGACCATTTTTTTTGGATAGCTTATGGAGAGAACGGTGAGGTAACAACCTACGTTGGTTCAGATTTCCTATGATTGGAAGCTTTCTCGGAGATGGTGGTAACTTTTTTTTATTATTTGTAGTAGTATGGAAGCATTGATGAATGAAGAAAATAAAGAGAAACAGAGAAATTAGAAGAGCATACCAGGGAAGATCCATTCTTTCTTTCTTTCTTTTTTGTCAACTAGGAAATCTAGAATTGACTACATAAATGGAAACAAGTAGTGTAAAAATAGTGCCTCATTTTTAATTTGTGTACAACGTTATTCAGAGTAGCTTCACCACACATAGTATAACTCAAACAACACTGCATTAGTTGAAGAGTGTGTTTGATATTCATATTTGGTTGAATTAAATATTTTGAAAAATGTTTTTCAAATCAACTTATTTTCCTCAAATTTAAGGAAAATGACTTACCTCCAAAAAGTAAGGAAAAACAGTAATCATGCTTTTTTATTTGATTTGACAATCAATGTAGACATCTAAGAAAAGTAGAAAAATACATTCAAAACATCACATTGCATTAAGAGTGCCCAAAGGGAATGTAGATTAAGTAGAAACAGTAACAGGGCCGCTCTCCTTTGGAGTGTCAGCTAAAATATACAATTGCATGCCAACAGAGAGTAGCCCTATCATTATTTCGCTTATAAATTCTATAATATATTTTCATTCACCAACTCTCATTTTCTTCTTCCATTGGTTCACCACAGCAGAGCCTTGAATTCTTTTATAGGCATTCCTTCTGTAACATCCCGCCTTAGAAAGAGCTAAAAATAGAAAGAACTACTTTGCCAAATCTGAAATTTTACAAGTTATGCTTAAGTTGTGAGTTTTAGATCAACTTAAAACGACCATAACTTTCAGTACAGGATGAGTTAGTTGGCCCATGAGATATCAAATTAACGGTCTTGGAATCCTCTTTCCAACGTCATCGAGTTTGCTAAATTTTGAGCTCGTATGAGGGAGATATACCCATTTGAAGTCAAGCTGTCTAGTTAAAAGAAGTTACTCGAAAATATGAGGGGTATTTTGGTCTTTTCCTTAGCTAATAAAATTAATTCATTTTTTAGTAATATTTTGGGGTCAAATCTGATATGCGTCAGTTTTCATAAATCCAAATACGCCTAGGGTTTTGAGAGGAGTTCAAGAAGAGGAGAAAAGGAGAAAATTTCAAGGTGTTCATCAAGATTCTTGAGTTTTTGTGGCGGATATCGCAAAGGGTTTGATTTTGAAGGTATGTGAGTTCTCATAGTGTTGGGTTAGTTCACCCACACGCCAATCATGTTTTCTTTACGCAAATTTCATTCTCAAAGTTGAAGGATTAGAGTTCTTGATGAGTTTTATTGAAATTTCATTTGTAATCTTGATTGTTGGGGTTTTGATGAGTTCTTGAGTTGAAAGTTGGTCATTTGAGAGTTGTTTTGAGTAGATTATCGTTTACTTTTGTTGGGTATTCAAATCTAAGTGATTGGGGAAGAAACCATTCAATTCTAGGTGAGTTAGGGTCATAAAATAAGAAAGAAATATAGTTGGAGTTTTATGGGGTGGGGCTGAGCAGTGCACCAAAAACATTCCTCTGTAGTTCCGAAGAGGGCGCCACTCAGTGTGCCATGGTAGCCTGCCCTGACCTGTTTTCAGTCAAGTGATCCGTCTGAGTTCTTTTAAAGAGTACCTTTGCTCCCTATGGATTCTCACTACTCTAAACTACTTCTAAACATCTAGAAATTATTCATAACATGAATCATAACCTTGAATTCATAATTCAAATTAAAGGTAGAGTTAAGAGTCAAGTCTTGACAGTTCTTTTGAGTCTTTTGCAAATCTTTTAAAACTTGTTTTAAGACTTGAGAATTTGAGTTTGAGGAAGAGTAGAGTTGATTTCATTTTCTTTAAAATGATATATGGGAACTAATTAATCCCAAGAGTAAATGTTTTCACATTTGCTGTGAGGAAACACCGATTTCCAAAAGAGTTTCATAAGAAGCTTTTAAGTAATATCTCTTTTAAGAGAAAATATGTTTTAGTAATAATCTCAAAGTAGAGGAAGAGAAAATGTTTTTCTTTAAAAGCATATGAACTAAGTATATTTTTTGGAGTAGTATTGAGCACCGATATGGGGGAGAGTTCATACAACTCACAGCCCCCATAAATGGGAAAAGGGTAAAAAATGCCCTTAACGTATTTCAAATGGTTCAAAAATACCCTCCATCCACCTTTTGGTTTAAAAATGCCCTCAACGTTTTTAAGGTTTAAAATTACCCTTTTTTAACAGCCTGCTGACATGGCAAATGTGACATGGCTTTTCTTTACACATTTTAAAATACATGACCCACTTAGTTTAAAAACCAATTTCGAAAAATCTGACCCGATAGGCTGATGTTTTTGTGTCTTTTATTTCCATTAGCTCTAATTCTCTTCTTTCTTCTCCTTCAATTCATCTGTTCTCCATTCTCTAGTTAATTGCAAGAAGAAAGAGATCGAAGAACTACAATGTTTGGAAAAATCAATTTCTTCTCAATGTTTTTGCACATGGCTGCACTACAAACTTGATTTTGATAAATATTGGATGGAGATTCTGCTGGTTTTCTAGTTCTATTGTAAGCAAGTTGTTGAATTCAATTTGTTTGGCATATATTGAAGAAGCTATCTTGAAACTTTAGTCAGTTAGAAAAGCTTTTCTCAAAAGCTACAGACTATTGAAACTTAACTATCTTCTGAGTTAACTTGGTCAAAAGGAAACATACTTACCTCTAAACCCTTAGAAACTTGAATGGAGGGCATCATGGTAAGGCAGAGTTGCAGCTAGCAGAGGATTTCAAATATTGAAACTTAACTATCTTCTGAGTTAACTTGGTCAAAAGGAAACATACTTACCTCTAAACCCTATCCACATAGCCATTTGTATCGGATATCAGCAAACACGTAGCTTAATTATTTCTATAATAAGATAGTTGAAGTTGTTAACCATGCAAGAAGTTGTTATGTTGATGGATTTACAAACAAGTACATTAATCATAAATTTGCCTTAATGATGCTTATCGAGCTCAGCACAACGCATATGTATAACAAAATCAGAACCACCAGGCACCATCTTGGAAAAGGTTGGCGTTATGCATCCTCGGCAGCTGCTTAAAAAAAAGGCTAAGAATCGTGCTAAAATGGAGTTCACGGATATGTTAGGTTAATATGTACATGGTTTTGTGTGCGGGTTTGAGTTTTTTAGCATAGATCGGTCGGGTCGTTGGGCTGGATTTTAAAAAATTAGGTGGACCAATAAGATGAAGCCATTTGTCCAATTTAATGACTCATCATTTGCCATGTCAGCAGGCTATTAAAAAGGGGTAATTTTAAACCTTAAAAAAATGTTGAGGAGATTTTTAAACCAAAAGGTGGATGGAGGGAATTTTTGAACCATTTGGGATACGTTAAGGGCATTTTTAACCCCTTTCCCCCCCACATAAACTATGTAGCCAACCTGGGCAGAAAGAGTCATACTTTTTAGATCATTTCTTATTATTTTTTAGCATAGACTAGTGGATCCACTTAGTGAGTAGGTTCTATACCCCGACAAAGTATAAGACAGTTCTGGCAGCGTGGGTTAGATAATGTATCATCATATAGCTCATAGGCTATGGTTGTCGGTTAGAGAATCTCCTACAGAGTTATTTTGTATCTTTATATACAAACTGAGTTATATTGTATTTTTCAATACATTGAGTTTCTATCTACTGTTTTTAAAAGCTTTTTCTTTATATTTTGCATTATTGTTATTGCTTTTATACTGAAATGAGTTAAGGTTGAGTTGAGTAGAGACGAATTAAGTTGTTTCTTCAATACCAGTTCAAGCTTATGTCATGTTTAGATTTCCCCTTGCATGCTCGTACATTTCATGTACTAATGCCATTTGGCCTTCATCTTTTATGATGTAGATACAAGTAATCAGGATCAGTATCCAGCGCTTCGTAGATCCAGTTGAGTTCCAAAGCTGTTTTGTGAGCCTCCTTGCCTCTGGAGGATCCCTTTATTATGTTTTGTCAATTATGTTTGTTAGGATGATCAGGGGTCTTGTCCCGACATCCATCATATTATTAGAGGCTTCATAGATAGATAGACAATAGTTGATGAGTCTTATTCATTTCAGTTATTGATGTCTGAAACTTGAGTTGCCATTTTGGCTAGTAAATGTTTTATTTCTAAAATATTTTGTTTACTTTTGAGACAGTTGAGTAAATTTTATCTTTCGAGTTTATTCTCTATTGAGTGAGTCTTCCACTTATAGTTGCCAGGTCAAGGGTTTTCTTAGGGACAGCAATGGTTCTCGAGTGCCAGTCACGTCAATAGTGTAGGCTCGGGGCATGACAAACTTGGTATCAGAGTACATAGTTCAAGAGTCCTAGGGTGTCTATGAAGTCGTGTCATTAGAGTCCTAGTTATCGATGTCAAGTGCGCCATATCTATAATTATGAGGCTACGACATTTAGGAACTATCGTACTTCTTTCATACTCTTTTCGTGCGATAGAGTTCATCTCTATAATGTTTCCTTCAAACACATGCTTGTGCGTATATTTGAGATCATGCCTCTACGAAGAGCTATTTGAGGTCATCCTGCTAGGAGGAATGTTGATCCCAAGAATTAAGGGGTACCCAATGCACTAGAAAGTGCAACCCCAAAGAGAGGTCACTAATGCTGAGTTTCGTGAAGCTATCCAGATGTTGAGCCAAGTTGTGACCAACCAAGATGGGCAACAAAGAGAGATTCAATTATATGTGGCTGATACGTCAAGGATTAGTGAGTTCTTAAGGATGAATCCTTCGAGCTTCGCCGATTCAAGTGTCACTGAGAATCCGGAAAACATTGTGGAAGATCTACATAAGGTTTTTGAGATTATTCATGTTACTGATGTTGAGCAAGTGGAACTAGTTGCATACCAACTGAAGGGTGTTGCTAGAGTATGGTTTGATCATTGAAAGAAGAGTACAGCTGAGGGTGCACCAATTATGAGTTGGGCTGTGTTCGAAGAGGCCTTCACAGGGAGTTTCTTTCCTCGTGAACTAAGAGAGGCGAAGGTAAGAGAACTACTCACTCTTAGGCAGGAACCTATGAGTGTGCATGAGTACAACCTCAAGTTTATCCAACTTTTCTGCTATGCTCCGGAGATGGTTTCTGATATGGAGAGCAGGATCAGTTTCTTTGTATCTGGATTGTCTCGTCTGTCAGGCATAGAGAGTAAGGTTGCAATGTTGATAGGGGACATGGACATAGCAAGGCTGATGATCTATGTGCAGCAGGTTGAGGAAGATAAGTTGAGAGATAGAGAAGAGTTCCAAAACAAGAAGGCAAAGTCAATATGAAATGATCCCGGGTAGAAGAAGAGTAAGGCAAACCGGTATTCTTTTCAACACAAGCCAAATAGAAATGCTCCATCATATGCTAGTGCACCTGCACCAAGGAACAGAGGCGAGTTCAAGAATCAGAATTCGCAGAACTTCATAGCTAAACCGGCTCAGTCTTAGGGTAGTGTGGAACAAGGAGGTAATGGGATTCCTGCATGTGCTAAGTATGGTAGGAACCACTTAGGAGAGTGTCGTGATGGCTCCACTGGTTTCTTCATGTGTGGTTAGAATGGTCACTTCATGAAAAAGTTTCGTAAGAACACGAAGGGCGGTGGTAATGGTGGCAATAGATCCCAATCTTCTTCAGTGGCTCCACCAGACATAGTTGCACCTAGAGGAGCTACTTCAAGGACGGGCGGAGGAGTAAATCGTTTGTATGCAATCACCACTCACTAAGAGAATTCATCAGATGTTGTCACTAGTATGATTAAAGTCTTTACTTTTGATGCATATGCTTTGCTAGATCTAGGAGCAAGTCTATCTTTTGTGACTCTTTATATTCCTATGAATTTGATATTCTTCCTGAGCAACTTCTTGAGCCCTTCAGCATTTCTACACATACTGTTGAGTCTATTCTAGTTGACAGAGTTCATCGTGATTGTACCATTTCTGTCAATCACAAGGACACCATGGCTGACTTATCGAGTTCGACATGGTACATTTTGATGTTATTCTAGGTTTAGGTTGGCTTAATGCCTGTCATGCCTCAGTTGATTGTAGTACTCGAGTAGTTAAGTTCAAGTTTCCTAATGAGCCAGTTATAGAGTGGAGGAGTAGTTCAGCAGTGCCTAAGGGACGTTTTATTTCGTACATTAAGGAGAGAAAGTTAGTTTATGAGGGCTGCATCTATCACTTAGTCCGAGTTAATAAATCTAGTGTTGATACACATCCTATTTAGTCAGTTACAGTTGTGAGTGAGTTTCTAGAGTTCTTTCCAGATAATCTTCCCGGAGTCCATTCTAGGAGAGAAATAGACTTCGGTATAGATATTATTCCTGATTCTCGTCCTATCTCTATTTCGCCATATAGAATGGCTCCAGAAAAGTTGAAAGAGTTAAAAGAGTAGTTGAAACATCTTCTTGAGAAATGTTTTATTCGACCAAGTGTCTCACCTTGGGGCACTCCCGTCTCATTTGTGAGAAAGAATGATGGTTCTCTTAGAATGTGTATAGATTACCGTCAGTTGAACAAGGTTACTATCAAGAATAAGTATCCTATTCCGAGAATTAATGATCTCTTCGATCAACTTCAGGGTGCCACTTGTTTTTCTAAGATAGACCTCAGATTAGGCTATCATCAGTTCAGAGTAAGAGAAAGTGATATCCCTAAGTCAGCTTTCAGGACCCGCTATGGTCACTACGTGTTTATTGTCATGTTATTTAGTTTGACTAATGCTCCTACAACGTTCACGGACCTTATGAACAGAGTTTTTGAACCTTATCTAGATATATTTGTTATCAAATTTATTGATGACATTCTGATTTATTCAAGGAATGAGGAAGATCATGCTAGTAATCTCAAAATAGTTCTCCAAACTCTCAAGGATAGAGAGTTGTATGTTAAATTTTCTAAGTGTGAGTTTTGGCTTGAGTCTGTGGTATTCTAAGGCCACGTTGTTTCAGGTGATGGGATTCGAGTTGACACTCAAAAGATAGAGGCACGGTAGAACTGGCCTAGACCCACATCTCCAACTGATATTAGGAGTCTCTTGGGATTAGCCGGCTATTATAGGAGGTTTTTTGAGGGGTTTTCATTTATTCCATCCCCATTGACTATGTTGACTCAGAAAACAACGAAGTTTCAATGGTTTGAAGATTGTGAGAATAGCTTCAGGAATTGAAATCTAGGTTGACTACTGACCCAGTATTGACATTACCGGAATGTACCCAAGGTTTTATTGTGTATTGTGATGCGTCTAGAGTTTCAATGGGTTGTTTGCTGATGCAGAATGGCAAAGTTATAGCTTATGCCTCCAGACAGCTTAAGATTCACGAGAGGAATTACCCAACCTATGATCTCCAGTTTGCTGCTATAGTGTTTCCTTTGAAAATATGGAGTCACTATCTTTATGGTGATTATGTGGATGTGTTCACCGATCACAAGAGTCTTTAGTATGTATTTAATTAGAAAGAGTTTAATCTCAGACAAAGGAGGTGGTTGGAGTTACTCAAAGATTATGACATGAGTATTCTCTATCAGCTAGGTAAGGCTAATGTTGTTGCTGATGCATTGAGCAGGTATTCTATGGGTAGTACGACCCATGTTAAGGAAGACAATAAAGAGTTAGCTAAAGATGTGCACAGACTTGCACGATTGGGAGTTCGGTTAATGGATTCCAATGAAGGAGGAGTGGTGGTGATGAATGAGGCTGAATCATAAATAGTGTCCGTAGTGAAAGATAAACATGACCAAGATCCTATTTTTATTGAATTGAAGGCAAATGTTCATAATCAAAAAGTGATGGCTTTTGAACAAGGGGGAGATGGTTTATTGAGGTATCAAGGTAGATTGTGTGTGGCAAGGGTGGATTAACTTCAAGAGAGGATCATTGATGAAACACATAGCTCAAGATATTCTATCCGTCTGGGTTCCACGAAGATGTATCGTGACTTGAGAGAAGCCTCAACTTAGTTAGAGGCTTTTTAGACATAGAAATAGATTCAGTTTGAGTTGTTATGTGGTTGTCAGTTATCACTAAACTCTTAGTATATTTTATGTATTCATACTAGTTGGGTATTTCCCCATTTCATATATCCTTTGTCTTTAGCTTCCACCTAGTATATGTTTTACTCAGTTATTTTCAGTATGCATGATATATGACGGACTCAGGTTAGCTTGGGGTCACTCGTGATCCTAGGTCCCATATTACATCTATGGGGTAGCCTCGGGGCGTGACAAACTTGATATCAGAGCATTAGGTTCATCCTAGGGTGTCTAAAAGCCGAACTAAGTAGAGTCCCTTTCATAAGTGGGAAATGCACCACACCTATGAGGGGGAGGCTATAAAGTGTTTTATGAAAAACTTTACTTTCTTTGCTATTCTTATCGTGCGTGAGGTATGATTCCACTTCTCCCTTCTAATCCATCGTAAATGTTTCAGATCATGCCTTCTCGTAGAGCTAACACATGGAATGCTAATGCACGCAATTCTAACGCAGTTCCTCTAGTCCAAAACCATGAGGTTATAAGTGTAGAGTTTCAAAATGTGATCCAGCTCTTGGCTTAGAGTGTAGCCAATCATAATAATCATCAGGCCAGAGTTCCTACAAATACTAATGGTGGATAGTTGTAGCTAGGGTTCAAGACTTTGTTCGTATGAATCCGCCTGAATTTCTAGGGTCGAGGGTTGGCGAGGATGCACAAAACTTCATTGATGAAGTTAAGAAGATCCTAGATGTGATGCAAGTTACTAGAAGTGATAGGGTGGATCTGACATCCTACCAACTTAAGGATGTGGCTCATATTTGGTTCACCTAGTGAAAAGACAACAGGAGTGTGGATGCAGTTCTTGTAACGTGGGATGGTTTTACTGGAGTTTTTCGGGACAGGTTCTTCCCAAGGGAGTTGAGAGAAGCTAAGGAACAAGAGTTTATGAAGTTAAAGCAGGGTTCAATGTCGTTCCAAGAGTGCGGGCTGAATTTCACCCAACTCTCTAGGTATGCTCCACACATGGTTGCCGATACAAGGGCACGAATGAGTAAGTTCTTGTTTGGGGTATCTGATTTGGTGAAAACCGAGTGAAGGAATGCTATGGATATCTCCAGACTAATGACTCATGCTCAACAGGTTGAGGGAGATAAGCTTAGAGAAATGTGTAAGGATAACAAAAAGTCCAGAACAGGAAATATGAATACTTACAAGAAAAATTAGGCGGTGGGAATTTCCCACAGTTTCAGCAAAGGTCTACAACCCCAACACCTTCGTCAAATAGTGCTCCAACCCCATGTTTCGACAGGATCAGAAAGGTAGGGCATCAGGCTCTAAGTCACATAGGAGTGCTTCAAGTAACATGACTTTCCCAACTTGTCCAAAGTGTGGTAAGAACCATCTGGGCGAGTGTCTTGCAGGCAAGAACGGGTGATTTAGGTGTGGCCAGTCTGGTCATAGGTTGAAGGATGGCCCTTCTACCAGGCAAGGACAAGGAGGTAATAGGTCTTAGTCTACTACTTCAGCAGCGCCAAGAGGTCGCCGCACTCAACAGGGTGCCTCGTCTGGTACATGTGGCGGTTAGCGCCAGAATAGGTTGTATTCTCTCCAGGCTCGGTTGGACCAGGAATATTCTCCTTATGTGGTTACTAGTACATTACGAGTCACTCATTTAGATGTTTATGCATTGTTAGATCCAGGGGATACATTGTCTTTTGTAACTCCATATATAGCGGTAGACTTCAATGTCAGTCCAGAAACTCTCCCAGAACCCATTCTCAATCTCCACTCCAGTTGGGGACCCAGTTATAGCTACACAAGTATAAATAAATAGCCCTATCATAGTATCCCAGAAAGTCACCTCAACAGACCTTGTAGAGTTAGAAATTGTAGATTTCGATATCGTTCTAGGCATGGATTAGTTACATTCTTGTTATGCCTCAATCGATTATAAAACTAGAATTGTTCGGTTCTAGTTTTCAAATGAGCCAGTCTTAGAGTGGAAGGGTAGTAGCTCAGTTCCTATAGGTCGATTCATCTCTTACCTTAAGGTCAGGAAGATGATCTTAAAAGGGTATATATATCATCTTGTTCAGATTAAGAATTCATACTCCAAAACTCAAACTCTTGAGTCAGTCCCAGTAGTAAATGAGTTTTCTGAAGTGTTCGCAGAATATCTTCCCGGAGTTCCTCCCGTAAAGGAAATCAACTTCAGAATAAATATCCTCCTAGATACCCATCCTATTTTGATTCCTCATTACAAAATGGCTCGAGCCGAGCTCAAGGAATTAAAAGAGCAGTTAAAAGACCTTCTAGATAAGGGCTTCATCAGGCCTAGTATATCTCTATGTCGTGCTCCTGTGTTGTTCGTGAAAAAGAAACACAGTTCTCTCAAAATGTGCAATGACTATCGGCAATTGTACAAACTCATAATAAAGAACAAATATTCTATCCCTAGGATTGATGACTTGTTCGACCAACTTCAGGGTGCTAGTTGCTTTTCTATGATAGACCTCAGATTTGGCTATGATCAACTCAGAGTCAGAGATAGTCGCATTCCGAAGACAACCTTCAGAACTCAGTATGGTCATTACGAATTTGTAGTTATGTCATTTGGACTAACAAATTCTCCAGCAGCTTTTATGTAGTTAATGACCATTGTGTTCAAACAATATTTGGACTTGTTCACTATCTTCTTTATTAATGATATCAGTATTTATTGTCGGAGTGAGGGGGAGCATGCGGTATCCGGCAAAAGGATCCAAGTGGATAATGAGAAAATTGAGGCAGTACAGCTCTATCCAAGACCCACCTCTCCAATTGATATTAGAAGTTTCTTGTGTTTGGCCAGTTATTACAAGAGGTTTTTTGAAGGATTTCATCCATAGCTTTCCCATTGACCAAGTTGACTCAGGAAAAGGTCAAATTTCACTGGTTAGATGAGTGTGAGAAAAGATTATTAGAACTGAAGACTAGGTTAACTACAACTTCCTAACTTGACTCTACCAGATGGTTAACACGGTTATGTGATTTATTGTGATGCATCTAGGGTCGGCCAAGGTTGTGTGTTTGTCACTCCCGGAAGCTACCCGTAGGACGTGGACACGGGACCTAGGATCATGAGTGACCCCAAGTTAACCCTGTTGGCATATCCTAAGCATACTTAGAGATAATTGAATTAATAAAGTACTACATGGAAGCTTAAAACATCATATAACTGAAATGATAGGGAATACCCATTACTATCTCAATAAATAAACATTGAGTTTATTGACAACTGAAATATCAAACTCAAAACTAAAGCTAAATCTAACTATGTCTGAAATATAGCCTCTAACTGACTAAACATATTGGGACATGCCCCAGCTAAATCTAGCAAAAACTGAAACTAAAGACTGAAGTAGAAAGACAGTGTGTCTATCCTCCTCAAAGAATGAGGACTCACCACTGATGCTGCTGAACTGGAGATCGGGAACCGATCTATGCATGATTTTAATGTTGAAGACCAGAACCTAGATCACAAGAAGATGTAGCGCAGAGTATGCGTCAGTATTTGAATGAGCATGCAGGATATAATAAAGTTGAACAATAAACATAACTGAACAAAGCATATAATTGAGCAATGATATAAGATAAGCATGATACCATATTGAAAATAGTGAGCATGAACTAACTGAATGTAATGACCAAGTTTATACATGCTGAAACTAAATACTGAACTATGACTGATACCTGGTCAATGCACTAGAATCTGACTGTAACTAATAATATGGTCATTCTAATAGAATTTGACCGTAAGAGAGCTATTAATAACCGACATAAAACCACATGAGCTAACAATAGAGTCTGATGTATACGCCCCATTGAGAGGACCGAATGTACCCTGCCACATGTATAGAGGCATGACTAGCGTGATCACTAAATTGATGCCTACAGAGGGTACTTACAACCTATGGGGGCACGTAGTTCTAGGACTTGAGGGTGACTGACCTAGTCCAACCCGATATTAAGCCTACTCCTAAGTAGAATATATAAAATAAAACATAACTGAAATAAACTGGATAGCTCGAGATTCATACATGCTAACTTAAAATGCAACATTAAGTACTGATAATGAAACATTCTTAATCTAGGCATGCATATGATACATTATGACTGAAATACTAAATAGCTCCAAATACGGACATGTACATACTCATACTTGAAAACTCTTTCTAAAAAACAATTCAAAATCATATTATACTATGATCATTGATTACTTAGGAAGTCATACAACATTAACATTGATGGTATATCTAGATACCATACTGCTCATACATTGATGGCTTACTCGATTGTCATACTAATCATGTTTTAGAAACTCTTTCTCAAAACTCATCTAAACTTTGTAAAAAACTCAATCTAAAACTCAAGTGTTCACTTTTTAAAAACATCTCAAGATTTATAACTCAAAATAGGTTTCATGCTGAAATATACTGATAATGTGACGTTTAATACTGGAGCATGTATATCTGTGTAACTGACCTAGCATGTGTAATTCGTGAACTAAGAGAATCTACAGAGTTAGGGTTTTGAGTTTCATGCAAAGAACAAAGCTACGATTCCAAAAAAACATGGTAATCTGATTAGGAATACTCTAACAGTTAAATAATAACTACTATCTAAGGTTTTAGAAACCCTAGGTCTAAGCAAGATATAGGAATCAAGATTTTGATTGAATTCTAGGGACATATTGGACGAAGAGAATCCACCAGTGAAATCTCACATACCTGGTGACAAAATTTATGGAGAAATCTTTCGATTTAGGAGATAGAAATGAAGAAAACTTGTTGCTTGTTCTTGAAAGAAACTGGCGCCTCTTTCTCTTCTTTTTGTTCTAATTTGGATGATATTTGGAGAACAAGGGTTCTGGGTATGTCTGACTAAATTATTAAACTTATTTTGAGTAAAAACGACTTACTTTAGGCATAAAACGATGAAGTTTAAGTGCCCAATGCATAGGAAAAAGACCTAAATGACCCTAACTTAAAATCTATTGAAGGACACCCACAGAGGGACCTACGGACCATAGGTCAACCTACCAACCGTAGGTAGGGTCGTAGGTCAAGTCTACCCGACATGACTTCAGTAAAACGAGCATAACTTTTTACTCAGAGATGGATTTTGGAAACTCAGTGGTGTTGGAAAGAGGATTCAATTATCTATCATATGGTAGCTCATGGTCCACCTAATTCCTTTTGTGCTAAGAGTGATGACCATTTGAAGTTGACCCAACAACACTTTCCCTCTAACTGGCTGCTGACCCTTACCTACGGTCAGAGCTATGGTCCGTAGGTCCAACCACGGACTGTACTGGTCGATCGTGGGTGGGATCAAAGACTATAAAGGTTTAGGCCTTAACGACGGAATCCCACCTACGGTTCGTGGTCCCACCTACGGTCCGTGGGTGGTTACGTCAGTACTGGCACCAATTTTTTGAAAACTAGGATTTTTAGTCATTTTTAGATCCGAGGTGTTACAATATCTACTCCTGGGAACATTCGTCCTTGAATGAAGTCTAAAATATCTTGGTATGGAGGGAAGGAAATAGATGAGGATACTTGGCCTTCATGGCTGCTTCTGCTTCCTAAGTAGCTCCCTTTACGGACTTACTTCTCCAAGATTGTCAAATCTCATCACCCCCCACCTTCATAACTGATATTTTTAGGAATATCCAATCATCTATCCCAAAGTCTAAGTTCATTCTCCTTACATCTGCATAGGATTTCTGTCTTAAGTCTATTTCTGACGAGCTAAACTGTTTCCCTTATCTTCATAAACTAAATCATGCCCAATCAAGGCTGCTTAACCTACTCATCCACCTTAGGAACACATAAGCGACCATCTCCCCCTTGGGAGAATACGTCTACTTTCTACTAATGAACTGCACCTTCCAACTGAAGCAGTATAGGATCACTATCTATTTTTCCTTATGCTCCTTTACCAATGGAGATTCTAATCTATTATGGATTATCACACCACCATCTGATGTGTCCGTGAGGCTAACTCCTAAGCGAGCAGGCCAATGAACATCTTTTGCTAATTCCTTCCCCTTTTCCTCAACATGTGCTACACTACCCTTTAGAGATCATCTTTCTGTCCTTAAGGTAAAAGATAATTTGACTTATAGGCACTGAGCTACTACCCTTCCATTCTAAGATTGCCTCATTTGGAAACTGAAAACGAACGATCTTAGTTCTACAATCGACTGAGGCAGAACAGGAATGTAACCAATCCATGCCTAGTATGATATCGAAGTCTACCATTTCTAACTCTACAAGATCTGCTGAGGTGACTTTCTAGGAGACTGTGACAGGGCAATTTTTGTATACCTGTCTAGCTATAACTGGGTCACCAGCTGGAGTAGAGACTAAGAAGGGTTCTGAAAGAGTTTCTGTACTGACACCTAAGATCACTGCTATAGAGGGAGTTACAAAAGACAAAGTAGCCCATATTGTCTTTTCACTGAGTGTACCATATATGAGCCATATCCATAAGCTAGTAGGATGCCAATTCCACCCTATCACATCCAGTCACTTGAATTACTCCAAAGATTTTCTTAACCTCATCAATGAAGTTTCGTGGGTCCTCACGAACTTGCGACCCTAAAAACTCTAGCGGATTCATCCTAACAAAGTCTCGAACTCTAGTTGCCATTAATCCACCATTATTATTAGTAGGAACTGGTACATGCTGGTTGTTTTGATTAGCTATGTTTTGGGCCAAAATTTAATGGCATTTTGAAATTCTACATTCGAAGCCTCATGATTTGGGACTAGAGAAAATGCATTAGAATTGCTGGCGTTAGCATTCCTTCGGTAAGTTCTATGAGGAGGCATGATCTTAAGCGCATAACAACAGATTAGAACGACGAAATTAGATCATACGTCATGCACAATAAGAGTAGCAAAGAAAGTGAAGTTTTCCTAAAACACTTTGTAGCCTCCCTCTCATTAGATGTGGGGCATTTCACACCCATGAAAAGGACTCTACTTAGTGCGGCTTTCAGACATCGTAGGACTCTTAAACCAATTGCTCTGATACCAAGTTTGTCACACCCCGAAGCTACCCCCAAGACATGGACATGGGACCTAGGATTACGAGTGACCCCAAGCTAACCCCTCTGGCATATCATAAGTATACTTAGATATATTTATTATGAAAAAAAAATAGGAAGACGCTATACCCGCTATATTAGTTAACACCCAACTCCATAGTTACACCCCTAGAATTGGGGTTTTAGACAAGCATCATAAAAGTGAAAGAAACTATAATCAATTTTGTTTTCAGCCATCAAAAGGTTGATAATCAACAATAATATTCAACCTCAACTTTGAATTTAACCTTGAATTGTCAATTACAATTTGTTTAAAACCCTAAAACAAAGAAGATGTTAAAAAGGTCAAAGTTCCTAAAAAAATATTCAATGGCTGTTTTCCCAACCATAAAAAGATAAAAAGATTTTTTTTTTCTCTCCTTTCGGCTATTTATAATTTCTTCAAAAATTCGTTTGAATTCCATCAGGGACCTAGTCGCTGACACTAGCTAGGCTCACCTACTTGATCAGGAGATCACTATTTTATTCTTCAGCTCTCCCTTTCTTGGCTTCAGGCTTAAGAGAAAAACCAATTAAACAAGGTCAAAAATTACTTTTTATAGATAATGTATTAGTTCCTGACTCCGCGACTGACCTCAGCTTGTCTACTGATATTGTGATGGACTGAAGCAACTATGGCATTTATATATCTCTACTGCAACAATATTGAAGTATCCTCAAAGGATGAACGCTCTCCGTCATGCCAGGCCTAAGAGGAGATGTTGCACAGAAAAAAAATTCTTACCTTTGGGATATTCAAGTCCCATGCTAAGGAAATTCCCAACACTTTTCCCCTTAGAAGGACTCGTCATCGGAGGTTTCATATTCGATGTAAAATTCCTCTACACTCCATCATCACACGAGGCGAATTCGGCCTTCCAGGAGACAAAACCCATTTAGTAGTTTTACGGTTAAGTGAAGTAGCAGCCCTTGTATTGGATTCTTGAATTTCAATCCTAATTTCGGAGACTTTGGCTTCGTAACACTGCAATATGAACTCCATCTTCGCAATTTTGATAACAAATCTTGCATATACTTCGATGATTTTTTGATGCCAGACTTTCGTGAACCTAATGTTTGCGCCATATATGATGGTGCTCCAATATTTCTCCCAAAAACAGGGGAATCAAAACTTTTGTACAATATTACTTAAGATAAACTGATAAATTTTCCATGCTCAATGCAACTTAGAATATTACTTAGTTGTGCAAAATTTTCTGATTGTAGAGGTCATATGGTGGTTGCAATCCTTGTTCCATTCTTGAAAAGTATTACCGATCAATTTCTACTGTAAAATTTTAATTAACATCAAAGTGAAGAACAATTTTCATTTCATAATTCGAAACAACCGCACTAAGATGAAGCGTCAAATGTAAATTGATATAAATAACTGCTAAGATCAACTAAACTCATGTGAAGTTGCCTCAAGCAACTTAACAGAAAGTGGAATATTAAC
Organism: Solanum tuberosum; assembly: GCF_000226075.1. NCBI lineage: Eukaryota > Viridiplantae > Streptophyta > Magnoliopsida > Solanales > Solanaceae > Solanum > Solanum tuberosum. The sequence goes on from NW_006239357.1 coordinate 76,453, forward strand.
TTACATGTAAATCTGGAACTCTGAAGCAGCATATGATCGCCACCGCTACGATGACACACCTAATTTTCCTATCCGCTGAGTGTCGGATATAAAAGTTGTCTCTAAGAAACATGAACAACATACATGACACTATAAAGTTGTAACTTGTAAGTGTGTGAAATGGGATGGTTATATAGTTACTAAAGTAATGTCAGATTTTTATTTAATATAGTAGACATCACGTCAATACAGTAAAGTCATTTGCTTAACACAACTACAATTTTTTAGCAAGAAAATAATAATTAGCTTAAAACAAACAATACAAACTCAATTCAACTATTACCAATACACAAATAAAATGCTCAAAAGAAAATATAACAAAGTAATCGATATTCATTTGTCTTGTTACATTTCTTGCCCTATTAAATTTCGCATACATATGACATAATGTTTCCAAGGTTTTTGATTATAATAACACTAGTAAATCACCCGCGCTTCTCGTGGAAATTTAATATCACAGATTTTATAAAATAATACTTAAAACCTATGAGTAATTCAAACTAAAACATTATATTATCTTACATACAAGATTATGTAGTAACAGACATTAATAATGTAAAGGAAGATGACAATTATATTATCTTATCATTTATCCTTCAATCATCTTTAATTTGATTTTTTAATCTATCTTTTTGATTCAAGGAAGTGTTACTATTTGTTATTTTTGGGGATTCAAATGAACATCAATCGGAGATATTAAATTTTTTAATAAATAAATAATTATTGGTAAATGGATGAATAAATTTTGAAAGGATGAAAAATGTGAACAAATATTCTAATTCTAATGTGTAGAAAGTTCAGCCATACCTTTTGCTTTACATATATCATTTTAAAGTTCCTATTTAAATGTATCATAAGTAATTATTAAAATAAAAAATTAAAGGGAGAATGTATCATATTGGACAACAATTCAACTTAATATATATACTTGAAAGGGAAAAATATTACACAAATTATTCAGTTTGTTTAGGTGTTGTTTAAAAATCAACATACCAGAGTGATGAAGTTCAATTTGAAACTACACTTCTATCCCAATCGCAGTGTCGAAAAACACATCTATTACTTCAAGAAAATTATTTACAACTTGTAGTAAACTTGAGAATCTGTCCATAGTTCATATTGAATATGAGCAATTAATTTATTGTGTAGCTATTTATGTCTTTGTGATTAAAAGAGGCTCCAGTCTAGTCATATTCCTCTATAGGTCATCCGACACATCCTTGAACCGAAGTCAACAGTTTATTAATTATTGTCTTTTTTTCCTGGTTCACTTCGCACATCAAGGTGCGATAAAGTTTTTAAGGTTTCATGTCCTTATAATGGCATACAAAATTTAAGATAATATTTTACTATACCTTCAACAATTTTAGTAGAGAAAACTTGCGTGAATACTCAATTAACGTGTGTTATTTAATCTGAACTAACAAATACTTTTAACAATAACTTTGCAGAAACATAAACAACAAAGTTTAAAACATGTACTGAAAAACAACAATTAATAACATAAGCATGAATTAATTACTATAAAAAATCATACCAGGATCTGTAACAATAGGATGAAATAGAAAGGAAAAAATCGTACACGAATATTTTATTGTGAAGAAGAAGAAGAAGAAGGTCAGAATTTTTGTTGTTTTAAAATGAGAGGAAATCCCTCTATTTATAGCTAGACAACAAAGGGTAGTGTGAACAAATGTTTATTATGCCTTGTCGGAAAAATCACAACTCTTTGGAAAAGTTACAACCCTTCGGAAAGTCATAACCTTTCATAAAAGTCACAACTTTCCATAAAAGTCGAAACTCTTCATAAAAGACAACATTTCATAAAGTCGCAACTTTTCATGAAAGGGAAAGACTAGTTTTGAAAATAAATAAATTAAAAGGGAATCCTGCTTTGTGGTGGCGCCACGTTGGTGGACCTAAGGTTCTCTTTATATATATATATGTGTGTGATTGTTACGTGCAAGGTAATATAGGACTATGGAAGAAAGTCTAGTATAGATAAGAAGTTATTATATTATAAGAGAGCAAAACTTATTAAAGAGTTTTTAAATATTTGAATTATCAGTGATCCTCTCTTCTTTTAATACTTAGAATGAAAATTCAATTTGAGAATTTAATCATTTTTTCAATAGTTATTCTACCGAATTTCAGGTTTTAGTTCTTATATCCAAATGGACACTGAAATTCACACAACAAAGGAAAATATCTCATAGAAACAAAACGCACTATCTCATCAATCATAACAACACTATATAAAGTATTTGAAATAGTAGTCTTTCATCAATTCTTAACTATCATAATAAATTGAGTCATCAAATCTAAATAGATGCAAATATCTACTAAAATTAGAATTTCAGCAAACAGACCCGACAACTAAAGGGACTTCTTTTTCGGGTTCCTTTAGTTGTCTCTATGTCCATGCATAAGGAGGTCGCCCTAGTGGGCTGCGATTTCATAAAAACAGTTGTGAAACTGAAACGACGTTCAGGTTTTCTGTATACTGCTTTGTATTTAAAACATTGTACAGTTTCCCTTCAGCGTTATTACGCTGGGTGTTATTCTAAGAATGACACCAGAAAGTGGCATATTGACTTACCAACACAGTTATTAAAACAAATCAACAGATCTCTCTTATAGTCTTATTTAATTTATATGTTGTTACTCTCTTGGATACCATTATGACATCCTATTCATATTTTTGAAACAATGATTTCTAATTTTTCAGCTCTCATGTAACAAGTGGTCATTCAACTCATAAGGTGATAGCGCAGAAGGATCATGACTTGGCAGCTGAATTAGCAGCATGTTTTTAGATGTAGTTGGAATCTCAATTTAGTGTTATCTCTAACTTAGATTAGTTTTGATACCTTTGGATCACAATAATATTGTGTCTAAATAATAATGTCTATTGATTTATTATTAGTTCTTTTGAAAACAAAACAAAAGAGGCAAATATAGAAAGGGAGTGAGTTCATCTGCTGTAACACTCGATCTTTATGAAAAATTCATACATAGCCATAACTATAAGACACATTTATGTATTACAAGCACAAAAATTGGAGAACACTACCTTGGTTCTTTAGTGGTATGGGTGGAAGATAGATCAAAGGAGAAGGGTATTTTACAGTTAAGACCCAAAACATGTACATCTCCAAAAAATGTCACCTCCACATTGCCTACGGTGTAGTGAACAATAATTTCAGCTGAAGTCACATGTCCTCGCCGGTACAAGCAGAATATAGTGCTTCACCTAAAAGTTTTTAGGATATCTTGATCACTCTTAAGCTGAGAAAGGCAAAAGAAATATTATACGTTAATTTCTTCACTCATGTCTAGGTCGCTGATCATTTTTCTCTGAACATATCAAAGATATAGTAAAAAATTACTCGAAAACAGACAATTGATTAATCAAGTAGTCTATTCTATTGGAAGGTGAAATAAGAGGTCCCCAAGTGTAGGCATGAGAAGATTTTTCACTATATTTTCGTTCTGAAAGTAATAATTTTCCATCAATAATGTACTTTCTATCAAATCCTACCATAATTAGTACAAAAACTTTTAAGGCTGCTTATAAGTTTATGAGGAACATGTTCCACATAGTAGAAGAATTGTTACCCTGGTAACTAACATGAGCCAAGATTTAAAGGTATGCCAAAATCAAGAAATAATTTAGAAGGAAAACTCTTGCAGGGCAATAAGTAAACAAACAAAAACCTTAAACATTATGGGAAATAGAACTCCAAACGACACTCAAAAATTAAAATTAAAATACTAAGGGTGTGTTTGGTATGAAGGAATATGTTTTCCATGGAAAATGTTTTTCTAGAAAAAGTTTCCCTAGAAAATAAGTAGATTTTGACTGGTGAGTAGAAAATATTTTTAGTGTTTGATTTATGAATGAAAAATATTTTTGAGAAAATATCTTTTATTTTTACTAGAGTAGAAAATAATTTTTGAAATTGAAAATATTTTTTAAAAACAAACTTCATTTTTTTTGGGTTGGGGGGTTGGGGGGTGGTAGGGGTGACA
>NW_006239357.1:81105-88326 GCF_000226075.1 Solanum tuberosum
GGGGGAGAGGGGTAAAAAAATTGACGTTAAAAACAAGCTTTAATTTTTTTTTCGGGGGCAGGGGGCGGGTTGGGGGATGGTTTAAGGGTAGGGACAAACTAAATTGATTTTTTCAAAAAAAAAATTGTAATTTGAAAATGGAAGAGAGTTTTGGAAAATGTTTTCCTTAAGTTTTGAAGGGTAGTAATTTTCTTTAAATTTGAGGAAAATGAGTTTATTTGAAAATCATTTTCCACAACATTTAACCCAACCAAACATGAGAAAATTGGATGTTTTCCTTCATACGAAACACACCCTAAGTGAATTCCCAGAACTTGTATCTAGATCGGAAATCAATATTTTCTACTCTTGGAAAATCGAACCAATAACGCTCCTCTTTGTACAATAATGTGATGTAGTGTTCGATCACCAAAAATAGAGAATTATATCATAAAAATGCGAGAAGAAAGTGCAGAAATTTTGAATAGCCATTTCACATTCTCGCATTTTCCATATGTATACAATATTCAAGAAATATCAAATATTAAGAATTCATAAAAATGACATGCACACAACCACTATAAACTTTTTCAAATAAAAAAAAGGGAAAAAGGACAAATATACTCTCGAACTATTGTAAATAATACATAGAGATACGTGACGCAATCCTACGGAGGGACCCGTTTAACCAATTAATTAGACCCAAAATTTACAAACCCACCCATTTTTATTTAACCCACCCAAAAACCCACTCCTCCTTGAAGAAACTTTACCCTTATCCTCTGTCGGCTCCGATTTGTCATCAAACTGTACTTTGAAACCCTAATTTATACTCCCAACACATAAACGAAGAAGAATCACATCCAATTGATTTAAAGTCTTTCAATTGACTGCAGTTAGCCCCAAGATTTTGCAGGTTTTTTCAGCCATGGACGCTCAGAGAGCTTTGTTGGATGAACTGATGGGGCACATGTATGCTTTATTCAACCTTAATTGAATAAATCAGTGTCCAGTAGAATGAGTTATTTTTGTATCATTTGTTAAGTTTTAAGTTTAGTGATCTTTGATTTGCTGTATAGAAAAGTACCAATTTTGATGTTATTATTTTTGCATAGGTACCTCGGAATTTAACTGAAGACTAGAGGAGAGGGTTCAAGGAAATTAAATGGGATGACAAGGAAGTCTGTGCATAATATCGTAGTGATTTTTCCCCACGATCTGTTCGTGAATACTCGTAGTGATTTGGGTCAGTTCTGAAATCCTAATCATGTATTTGGTTGATTGATAAAAAAAATCTTTTGTTGTGTTTGAAAAAAGTTGTTTCTTTAATCATGGATATTCATGAAGTGAAGTTGAAGGGAAGGTAAGATTGAATCTCCCCAGGGCTTGTAATGCTTGTTCATTTTTTTTTTGTTCAAACTGAGATACATTTCAGGTGGATTTAAAATAAAATGGGTGGGTTTTAAATTTTGGGTCTAATTAATTGGTCAAACGGATCCCTCCGTAAGATTGCGCCACATGTTCATATTTGATCTTCCGTTAGAGTGAAGGGTAAATATGTTTCAGTTTTTGGAAGGTAGGGGTATCAACGTCCCAAAAGTATGATGGAGGGTATCTATGTATCTTACAATAGTTCGGAGGTATATTTGTCTTTTTCCCCATAAAAAAATGTATCTTTTAGACTAAATTATCAATATAGAAAAGGCAGGAATCTCTCTGTACTTTCAATTGTCTTTAATATAGCAGACTCATAAAATACAGAAAATAGTTCGAGGAGAAAATTATAATTCTAACCATTACAATAATAAAATGGCATTAAGCCTTGAAGAAACGCTGAACAAGACCGATTTTGCAGATAGAATACTTTGAGAGAAAGAAAGATGTAGAAGGAACATAGTACAATAACACTAAATGAAAATGGAGGTGATAACAGTTGTATGCCACATAGCTAGTAAACAAAACAAAAACACCTATCTAGAAAAGGTGCTTACACGTGGTGACGTGATTGTAGGAAATTGCTAGTACAAATACTATTTCCTTGGGTACAACAATATGATGTCGTCCTTTAGAAGTGTCACTTCTAAATAAGGGTAAAATCCTCAACTTGGAGTTTTCACTCTTTTTGATATTTTCTCTCTCTTTTGCATAGATTCATTCTTTCCTTATCCTTTAGCTTTCATAGCTACAAAACATCAAAACATCATCAGATAACGACATTAATAGGCATTGAGGAGACTATTTGTCAAACTAAAAAGCCTCAAATGAGTAAAACTCTCTGATCATCATTCATGCCTTCTATTCGTTGTTTAGAGTATTCATACAGTGACCCCAAGTCATTTATGACTTTTGGGACTGACAGTTTTGTCACCTGGTAGTTCATTTTGTTTTTGTGCTAGTTTTTGTGTTTTGGATCTTTTGAACATTGAACGATTATTTTTTATCAAAATTTCAAGAAGATGACCTCATAATCAAATTATAAAAAATTCCATCAACTTAGGAAGGGTCATATTAGGCTAGTAAAATGGTTAACATGACTCTCGAGGCTTTTAGTGCAAATCTATGTAATTAGGCATTTTCAGTTATAAGTTAAGGCCTAAGTTTGATCGTAGTCAAAATTTTGAATAAACGAGCTCAAATGAAAATTTCATCAACGCGGTTAGCTCTGAAATATTGAGTTTGGTCTAGAACAAAGCAATGCTTTGTTCTAATCTCGAGTCTTATGGACTAATTCTAAGGCCCCTTGTGGATTTTGTCTTAAAATGGAGTTAGGTGTGGGACCCATTTCTATCAAGACAACCTTGTATGAAAGTTTTGAATGCTCCATTGAGTCTAGAATATCTATTTTAATTGGGTTATCTCATTTGTGTGCAAGGGACTCCGAAAAAATCTTGAGATCCCGGCAGAGCCTTGGGGACTTTGTAAATATTTTTTATGCTTGAGTACTATGCATCTGCTTTAGCGCCCCTAGGGTTTCTTAAAAGAAGATCGCTTATGCGACTAGGGATCCGCTTATGTTAGGCCAGCCAGTCAGGCGGTAGCCACTTAAGCGGCACTGGATTCACGTAAACATCCCACTCTTTTGCACCCAGGGTTCTTTGACGTGAGGCCCATTTTTGCAGCCTAGAGCATGCAAAAGTGAGGCCCGCCTATTTATGGCCTTTTGTTGCTCTCAATTGCACACAGAATTGTACGTGGTCGCGCAAGTAATATAGTGGCTCTTAAAAGAACCGAATTATCAAACCCAAAGGACTTGTCAATTAACTATATGCTAAACTATACTAATCTAATTATTTATTTAAGATTGCCAATAGTGTTTGATTTTTTTTATTAATAAAGAAAAGAATGCAAGAATTAAATAATAGGATTACTTACAATGGTTGGAAAATTCCAGGGTTGCGGCATTCATTGTTTTTCATGTATCAGATCGCATGCATGAATTAACTACGGTTATCAAATTATTGATTTACAGGGTTAATTTTATGATCATGGACTCCCGATCTCTACTTGCCTACTCTTATTAGCTGTCTATCTACATCGTTGAGTTGGGATAGACAATCCTAATTGGCGAGCATTTATATTTCATCTTGTTTTTTTACCAAGCTAGGTGTTCATCTGGGAGTCACTCCTAAACACAAATCAACTAAATTTAATGGAAGATCAAGCTTTCTGTATCCTTTGGTCTATCTACCTTAGCGACTCCTGAGTTTAAGAGTAGACAATATATTTATCTCTATGGTGATTCAACATGAAATACTAAAAAAAGAATACAAAAGTAATTTAAGTGATAACCAACATTAATTATTGTCACCCCCGAGGCTACCCCCTGGGCATAAACACGGGATCTAGGATCAGGAGTGACCCCAAGTTAACCCTGAGCTGGCATATCATAAGCATACTTAAACAACTGAAAAGAAGATACTATGCTATAACTCAAAAACTAAAGTTGAATCTAACTATGTTTGAATAAAACCTCTAACTAACTAGAGATGATGGGGCATGCCCCCACCTATCTCTAACAAAACTGAAACTGAAATGAAAGACTAAATCTGAAAACATGTCTATTGTCCTCAAAGTATGACGACTCACCACTGAAGCTGCTGAATGTGGATCGGGAACCGATCTATGCGTGATCTAAATGTTGAGGACCTGAACCTACATCATGAAAAGATGTAGCGCAGAGTATGCGTCAGTACTTGGAAGGTACTGAGCATGCAGGATAGGATAAAAGCTGAACAAAACATATAACTAAACAAAGCACAACTTAGCAATGACATAATCTGGACATGATGAAAATACCGATAATTACTGAAAAGAGCTGAATTGAATGCAATGACCCAAGTACATAATATGCTGAGACTGAATACTTAAGCATATCTGAAAACATGGTCAAATGAACTAGAGTCTGACTGTGGAAGCAACTATTATTCGACATAAAACCACGTGAGCTAAACGTGGAATCCGATATATACGGCCCATCGAGAGGACCCAATATACCTTGCCAAGGGTATAAAGGCATGGTTATTCGATGTATACGCCCTATCGAGAGGACCCATTATACCTTGCTTGGGGTGTCACACCCTGAAGCTAACCCCAGGACGCGGACACGGGACCTAGTATGACGAGTGACTCCAAGCTAACCCTGCTGGCATATCATAAGCATACTTAAAGATTTACTGAAATAGATATACTGTGCGGAAGCTAGAAACATATCATAAATGAAATGATGGGGAATACCTATTAATATCTGAATAAAAGAACTATGAGTTTAATGACAACTAAAATATCAAACTCCAAAGTTAAATTGAATCTAACTATGTTAGAAATAAAACCTCTAACTGAATAGAAATGCTGGGACATGGCCTAGCTAGACCTAGCAAAACTGAAACTAAAGACTAAAAGCAGAAAACATAGTCATGTCAATCATCCTCGAAGAATGACGACTTACCACTGATGCTGCTGAAATGGAGATTAGGGACCGATCTATGCATGATTTGAAAGCTGAGGACCTGAACCTACATCATGAGAAGATGTAGCGCAGAGTATGGGTCAGTACTTGGAAGGTAATGATCATGGAGGATAGAATAAAGTTAAACAACATACATAACTGAACAAAGAATATAAATGAGCAATGATATAAGATGAGCATGATACTATACTGAAAATACTGATCATGAACTAACTAAATGCAATGACCAAGTTTATACATGCTGAAACTGAATACTGAACTGTAACTTATAACCTGGTCAATACAATATAATCTGATTGTGGGAGCTACTAATAATTGACATAAAACCACATCAGCTAAATGTGGAGTCCGATGTATATACCTCATCGAGAGGACCCAATATACCTTGCTAGAGGTATAGAGGCATGACTGGCGTGATCACTAAACTGAAGCCGACAAAAGGGACTTAAAACCTATGGCAACACGTAGTTCTGGGACTTGAGGGTAAGTGACCCTAGTCCACTCGGTATTAAGCCTACTCCCGATTATGAAATTAACACATTATGACTGAATTTCTATAATACTAGATAGCTCAAAATACTGACATGCTTACTAAAAATGCAACGTTAATATGTTAATGATGAAACATTCGAAAACTGAGGTATGTATATTTGTTTATATGTCCTAGCTAATGTAGTTCATGAACTAAAAGGACTACATAACTAGGGTTCTGAATTTATGCATGAATCTGGACAAAAACGATACTACTAAATGATAATCTGATTAAGAACATTAAAATAATTGATTCATAATAACCAGCTCAAATTTAAGAAGCCCTAGGTCTATATAATATGGAGGAATCAAGAATCTGACTGAATTCTAAGGACCTAATGGGTGGAAGGAACCCACTACTGAAATCCCACATACTTGGTGACGAAATTAATGGAGAAATTTGTCATGATCCAGGGGTACCCTGTAGATGTAACATGGCATACTTGACCCCAAAGGGGTCTCATAGAAGCCACTTAACATATCATAACATAAGATAATAGAAAAGTGCAAAAATTTAAAACATCTTTCCATACAATCAAAGTCTTTCATAAAAGCAAGCGGAAGTTTATAACTCTTTGTCTCAATTCATCTAATACGACTTTGAATAACTCTTCGGACATAGCTCATATAATAGTCTAAAACATAAAAGAAAGAAATGAAAAGAAAGGGTGATCAAGTCCTCGATGCTATGAGGACTCACCAAAACTTCTCTTCTTGATCTACTATGAACCTAGCCATGAGGATGGAAGTCAATATCGCCAAACCTACAGTTGGGGAAAATATAGAAAAATATGGGTTAGTACAAAAATGCACTAAGTATGATAGCCATGCATAAAAACCTTGAAAACATGCTAAAAGGGATATTTTAGTTGAATGCATGCCATTTGCTAAGTTAAACCATTATTTTGAAGATAGTGTAAAAACACAAACATAAGAGACATTACAATAAGACATAGGCTATAAAAAGGTAGACAATAATAATAATTAGTGAACATAAGAGATATCATCTTAAACATAGGCATAACCAATGCAATTGAGTTTGACATAGCATAAGAGAAATATTTCATGAGCCACCTCAAGGCAAGCTTATGCAATACATAGATAAGATCCCATAATTCCACTCATGCTAAGCAAGACTTTAGGTCATCATTCATGTTTACCATCTTTTGATCTCATTCTTAGCTTATTTCTCATGGACAAGTTAACATTCACCTTTAGTCAATCATACCAAGGAAATCAACTTATAGCAACAATCCAAGTTGGCATACATCATTACAAATAGTCTTCACATCAAATGCACTTGCCATATAGTCAGAAGCATATTCATTAAATATATCATCATAACACAAGAGGAACACACCATAACTGTCACACCCCGAGCTACCCCCGAGACGCGGACACGGGACCTAGGACCACAAGTGATCCCAAGCTAACACTGCTGGCATGATCATGAGCATACTAAATATAATCTGAATAATAGAAACTGTGCGGAAGATAAATCATAAATAAGATGAAAAGGTGGGGAATACCCATATATACTATAACTAAGATAAATTAAATCTGAGAGTTTAATACAAGGAAGATATTAACTCAAAATACTAAGCTGAATCTAACTATGTCTGAAATAAGCCTCTAAACTGACTAGAAATGTTGGGACATACCGCAACTAGGTCTAGCGAAACTGAAACTAAAGACTAAAAGCGATAAAGATAAACATGTCACTGGTCCTCGAAGAATGAGGACTC
>NW_006239357.1:88835-90975 GCF_000226075.1 Solanum tuberosum
AAATGTGGTCAATGCAATAGAGTCTGACTGAACTGTGGGAGCTACTAATAACCGACATAAAACCACATGAGCTAAATGTGGATTTCGATGTATGCGCCCCATCGAGAGGACCCAATACACCCGGCCAAAGGTGTAGAGGCATGCTGGCGTGATCACTAAACTGATGTTGCCCACAGAGGGGACTTACACCTACGTGGCTCGTAGTTCTGGGACTATATGGGTACGTTGAACCCTAGTCCAACTCGGTATTATGCTACTCCCAATAGATTAAGTGGTTAACACATTATGACTGAGTTTCTGTAAATACTGGATAGCTCGAACTGAACATGCAAACTGAGAATGCAACAATTAATCTGATAATGATGCATTCATAAACTGAGGCATGTATAACTGAATAACTGAGTTATCTGACCTAGCATGTGTAATTCAAGAACTAAAGAAATACATAGCTAGGGTTCTGAAATTCATGCAATAAACTGAGAATTAACATGATAATCTGATTTGGAACATTTAATTAACTAATTCATGATGATCTGTTCATATTCTAGAAACCCTAGGTATATTCATAATCATGGAATAAAGGATCTGACTGAATTCTAGGGACCTAATGGGTGAAAGGAACCCACTAGTGAAATCCCACATACCTGGTGACGAATTCCACGGAGAAATCTTTTGATTTCGGGGCTGGAACTGATGGAACCTTGCTGCGTTCTTGACCTAGGGTTCTTGACCTTTTTCTCCTCTCTTGCTTCTAATTTTCTAAGTTTTGATTAATGATTTGACTAGGGTAAGTTCTAGTTATGTTTTTAGGTTTAAACTGATTAAAACCTCATGATTTAGGGTCAAAACGACGTGTCTTAGGGGTTAAACGAAATAGGAAAAGACCAAAAGACCCATAAATTAACTGCTGTCGGAGTGATCGACGGACTGGATTGACGGTCCGTCAATCAATCGACGGTCCGTCAATTCGGTCCGTAGGTCGAGTTTGCCCGACTGGGCTTCACTAAAACGAGCATAACTTTTTACTCGGAGGTCGGAATTAAGCAAACTCGGTGGCGTTGGAAAGATAATTCCTATCATACCATAGGTAATGGGACACACAATTCCTTTTGTGCTAAAAGTTATGACCATCTGAAGTTGACCAATCAATAATCTTCATCTAACTGACTGTTGACCCTCATCTACGGTCAGACCTACGGACCGTGGATCGAACGACGGTCCGTGCTGGTCAACCGTAATTTGTGTCAGAGGCTGGGTAGGGGAAGTCTCGATCCATGGATATAGACCATGGACCGTGGTCTGATCTACGGATCGTGGGTCTGTCCGTGAGTCGGGACTTAGCCAATTTTCTGAGCTGGGTCTGGGAGGGGTTGCAGTGGTGAACCACGGACCACCAGCACGGGCCGTGGTCTGACCTACGGTCCGTGGATGGTGACCGTAAGTTGCACCTGCAACTTCTCAAAATCTGTATTTTGGTCTGTTTCGAATACGGGGTGTTACATTATCTCCCCCTTAGGACCATTCGTCCTCGAATGAAGACTAAACTAGCTGAAATGGAGGGAGAGGGCTGCAATCCCCTACCACTAAACACTGAGAACTGAATTTCTGACTGAACTGAGTTCCAAGAACATGCAAATACGCTGAAAATGCAAGTACAACTGAAGGAACCTGATTCTAAGACTGAATATTCGCATGAACGACTGAAAGACTGAAGAGGGACTATTACCTCAAGCTGGAATGGAATCGGAAGGAAAGAGGTGAGGATACTTGGACTTCATGGCTGCTTCTGCTTCCCAAGTAGCTCCCTCTACTGACTGACTCCTCCACAAAACCTTGACTGAAGCAACTTCTTTATTTCTCAACCTTCTAACCTGACGATCGAGAATCTCAACTGGTACATCCTCATATGAGAGACTATCTTTCACGACCACACTCTCTAATGGCACTATGGATGCTGGATCACCCACACACTTCTCCAAAAGGGAAATTTGAAAGACTCGATGCACTACGCCCATATCATTCCTCATAAGGGGCCATCTTTATGCTGGAATGGTAACTATTATTGTAGGCGAACTCAATAAGAGGAAGGTGATCATCCCAACTACCCTTGAAGTCGATCACACAAGCTCTCAACATGTCC
>NW_006239357.1:94266-94441 GCF_000226075.1 Solanum tuberosum
AATTCTTCACCCTATGACCAGACTGGCCACACCCAAAACATCCTTCCCTGCCTGCAAGAGACTCGCCTGGATGGTTCTTACCACACTTTGTACAAGTTGGGTAGGTCCTATTTCCTGAAACACTTCTCTGAGACTTAGAGCCTGGTGCCCTACTATTCTGATCTTGTCGAAACTG
>NW_006239357.1:96508-96677 GCF_000226075.1 Solanum tuberosum
GACCAAAAGACCCCTGACTTAATTGTTGTCGGAGTGACTGACGGATTGGACCTACGGTCCGTCAATCAATCGACGGTCCGTCGATTGGGTCAATAGGTCGAGTCTGCCCGACTGAGCTTCACTAAAACGAGCATAACTTTTTACTCGGAGGTCGGAATTAAGCAAACTC